>NC_021161.2:48208339-48229685 GCF_000331145.2 Cicer arietinum
CTTTCCCTATGCTTCAAAGTTTGGATATAATCAACAACTTTTTTCATGGAACTATTCCACACCAAATTGGTAACTTGTCCAAAATTTCTAAACTAAATTTGAGTTATAATCTTTTCAATGGTTCCATTCCACAAGAAATAGGTGCACTAAAAAATCTAAGTCACCTTAATATTGTAAGTTGTAAGCTCACTGGTTCCATTCCCTCAACAATAGGAAAGTTGATAAATCTTGTTGAACTTGATCTTTCAGCTAACTATCTCTATGGTGAAATCCCTTCAATAAGAAACTTGATGAACTTAGAAAAACTTGTTCTCTACGGAAACTCTCTTTCTGGACCAATTCCTAAGGACTTGGGAAGAATCTCTTCACTTAGAACAATCAAATTGTTACAAAATAAATTTTCTGGCCCAATTCCATCATCCATAGGAAACTTGTCCAATTTGAGGACACTTTTGCTAAGTAAAAATTCTCTTAATGGATCAATTCCTTCAACTATTGGAAACTTAACAAAACTCATTCTATTGTCACTTTGTGAAAACCAACTTTATGGATCAATTCCTTCTTCCATAGGAAACTTGGTCAATCTAGAAAGGCTTTGCCTTTCACAAAACAATCTTTTTGGACCTATTCCTTCTACTTTTGGAAATTTGACAAAACTCACTTTTTTATTACTTTACATGAACAAACTCAATGGTAGCTTTTCATCATCGATGAATAACATTACCAATTTGCAAAGCTTACAAATAAGTGACAACGATTTCACTGGCACTTTACCACAGCATATTTGCCTTGGTGGATCACTTACAAATTTTTCAGCTAATAACAATCATTTTAGTGGTTTAGTTCCAATTAGCTTGAAGAATTGTTCTAGCCTTGTTAGACTTAACCTTGAAGAAAACATGTTGAGTGGAAATATTTCAAATGATTTTGGTGTATATCCAAATTTGAGCTACATTTTTCTGAGTCACAATAACTTCTATGGCCAACTTTTATCAAATTTGATAAGTAATAATCTCATTGGTCTAATGATCTCACACAACAATTTATCAGGTACTATACCTCTAGAATTAGTTCAAGCACCTAAGTTACAATCACTTCAACTTTCCTCAAATCATCTTATAGGGAAAATTCCTAAAGAACTTTGTAACTTGACTTCATTGTATGAACTCTCTATAAGTGACAATGAACTTTCTGGCACTATTCCTATAGAAATAGGATCCATGCAAGGACTTCAAATATTGAATCTGGCAGGAAATAATTTGAGTGGCTTAATTCCAAAACAAGTTGGAGATTTGCTCAAATTAGTCCAATTGAATTTGAGCATTAATAAGTTCATGGAAGAAATTCCACTTGAATTTAGCAGATTGCAATCTCTTGAAAATCTTGATCTTGGTGGAAATTTGTTAAGTGGAGAAATACCAAAAGCACTTGGAAAGTTGCAAAAGTTGAACACATTGAACCTTTCACATAATAAACTCATTGGGACTATTCCATCAAATTTTGAGGATATGATCAGCTTGACAAGTGTTGACATATCTTATAACCAATTACATGGTTCAATTCCTAATAATACAGCATTTCTTAAGGCACCATATGAAGCATTGAGAAACAATAAAGGCTTGTGTGGTAATGCCTCAAAATTGTTGCCTTGTCATGAGTTAAGTCACAAAAAAAGTAAAAACAAAAGTGTGGTCTTAGCACTTTTTATTACTTTGAGTATTCTTTTTCTTTTAGCCTTTTTGGTTGGAGTGTCTTTATGTATTCATTGGAAAAGAGCAAGAAAATTCCAAAAACAGTCTACAGAAGAAGAAGAACAACAAACTCAAGATGTTTTTTCCATATGGAGTTATGATGGAAAAATGGTTTATGAAAATATCATTGAAGCCACAGAGGATTTTGATGACAAATATCTCATCGGCGAAGGAGGTTCTGGTTCAGTTTACAAAGCTAACTTACCTTCTGGTCAAGTTGTTGCTGTGAAGAAACTTCATGCAGAAGTTGATAAAGACAATCAAAATTTCAAAGCTTTTACATATGAGGTTCAAGCATTGACACAGATCAAACATCGTAACATTGTGAAGTTGTATGGATTTTGTTCGCATTCGCGCCACTCTTTCGTGGTTTATGAGTTCCTTGAAGGAGGGAGCTTGGATAATGTGCTAAGAAATGAGACACAAGCAACAATGTTTGATTGGAAAAAGAGAGTGAATGTTGTTAAGGGTGTGACAAATTCTCTTTACCATATGCATCATGGTTGCTCTCCTCCTATTGTTCATCGCGACATATCAAGCAAAAATATTCTTTTAGATTTGGAATATGAAGCTTGCATCTCAGACTTTGGAACAGCTAAGATTCTTAATCTTGATTCACATAATTCAACAACATTTGCAGGCACTTATGGCTATGCAGCACCAGGTTAGACCCTTCTTTTAGCTTCTTGTTTCAATAATAACTAATATTCTTATAATTTATAACTACATTTTACACATCATTCTGTCATTTTGATATGCTAATTTCTTAACATGTTACTAAGGTACTAAACTACTAATGTCATTTTTCATATGTTCAATATTTTTTTTTTACAGAGCTTGCATTTACTCTCAAAGTGAATGAGAAATGTGATGTGTTTAGTTTTGGAGTGCTTTGTTTGGAAATAATCATGGGAAAGCATCCAGGAGATCTCATTTCTACATTGTTTTCATCATCTGAAGCACCAAGAGCATATAATTTGCTATTGAAAGATGTATTAGACCAAAGACTTCCATTTCCAGAAAATTCAGTTGCTAAGGATGTGATTTTGATTGCAAAAATGGCATTTGCTTGCTTGAATGAAAGTCCACGTTCAAGGCCAACAATGGAACAAGTGTATAACATGTCTGTCATGTCAAAATCACCATCAATGGAGACATTCCACATCATCACTCTTGGACAACTTCTAAATTAGGGAACTAATGGTTACTTGTGTTGCAAGCTTTTCTCTTGTTTTTTTTTTTTTTGCTACAAATAATGTGTTTCTAAGTTTTGTTGTTATCTTTATCTGGCTAGTCTTGAGCTTTAAATTACTTTAAGAAAATAAAATTTGTCTTGTGTTGTAACTATTAGACGTGTGTTTGAATAAATAACTTAGTTAAGCAAATATTCAATAAGTGTTCATGTATTAGGTATTAATATTTGTATAATAAAAATACAAATATGGTTAAATTACTTTTAAATAAAGGTACATTAACTTTATTCTATTTCACATCTCACTTTATTATATTTTATTCCAAGGACAACCCATTTAAAAAAGAAAAGTAAGAATTCTATCAACTAATAAGAAGTGCATTTGAAATTCCATCAATGATTCAATATAACCTGTATTTAAACTTTTTTTATACAGTTTGACGTTTGCAACTCAAAATCTTATGAAAGACTACTTAATGACAACATGTTAATTATAAAAAGACTACTTAATATATTCACTAAATTTAGTTGTTTAGAGACGTATACAACTAAAAACAGAACTCATTAGTAAGTAGCAATTATTGCAATCCTAAATGTTTTGCAATCCTATGTTGGACCAAAGGTTTACATATGGCCCACAAAAATTTGGTTGGTGGGGAAGTATTGAATTCTAACATGTGCAACTCCAAAAAAATACTTCTTCTATAACAAAATATAAGCAGAAAAGTACATGTATATGAGTTACATTTGATTTAGATATATGTACTTCACATCGTCATAAAAATCAAGTAAGTGGAAATAACCTATTGAAATTGAATGACAATGTATAAAATTATTCATTTCTATTATCTACTCTAAATTTTCTAAACTTCACCCACCACGACATCTCTCTATCTTTCTTTGACCTTGCTACCTCAAGAGTGTTGTCAAGTAACATTGGTAGTATCAAACCAACTGTTGTTGGTGATGAGAATATGGTATTTAAGAATGCATTGAACTGCAAAGATGGAAAAATTTGGCATCAACAGCAAACCACTACAAAGCAATGTGTTTATTATATAAGCACTTATGTATAAAATATTTTCATAAATATATAGGGGTGTGCTCAACATGTAAGTTATTTTCATAACCTTTTTAAAAGGGTTTTTTAAAAGGGTTTTTTGAATATGTCATAAGATGTTTTCATAAACTCTACTATATACTTACATAAGTGTTTGTGTTATAAGATAAGCGTCAGGACACAAAGGGAAACACTCTTCAGATCTCCACATTAGACTAAAAGTAATTACAAAAGTGATTTGAATACTACATCTTCATCGAAAATCTTAAATCATGCAGTATGTAAGTCTTGTCACTTACATGTTGCTCAACACTCACATTTTCAACTTTTAATGTGAAACTTTCAACAATAAGTCCAAATAGGTTCTAAATAAGCTGTTCCAAAATGACTATGAAACAAATGAAAATGACAGCAACATATTGATAAAGCAAAAGCGTTATTGTAAGGGCCTCAAGGTTTTGAGCAGGATAATATAACTGAGTGATGAAATTAAACTCACCCATCCGGTGTTAGTATGAACAAGTCCAAGTCGCGGAGGAGACGAGCACTGATTGAAAAGTTGACGAACAGATATTCCAAGGAACAATGTAAGCCCAATGATAATAAGATTTCTCATAGAGTTCAAGTTTGTAAACTGGAGAAATGATATTTCAACCGAAGCTGATGGATGAACAAGGAAAAGTAGATTGTAAATAGAAGTACAAAAGCATATGGCAATGAAATCTCACTTAAGATGATAAATGACATACCAACAAGGCCAAAGAGAATGCAGTATAGTGCAGCAAATATTGGGAAAGGTATAGATGCAAACACAGCTACAAACTTTCCTGCATGACGGAAGAAAAACATAACAAAAAAACTTTGGTAAATGAAATTGTCATAGTTCATTCTTATCACAAAGCTAAATCAACTTCAATTAATTTTGTGACGAGAAACTTGATTACTTATGTTCGGATTTGTTTATTTGAGTTTATCTACTAGTATAAACATTTGTGAAACAGTTTAAGAGAATTTATGAAAACAACATACGATATATTCATATGTTGTTTTCATTCATCTTATTTTCAGAAGTTCGCTAGGATAGTTTATAAAAATAACTAATTATAGTGTTTATGAAAATAATTTGACTTTATTTTATATTTGTTATAAAACTAATTTATATATAAGTACTTGTATGATAAACTCTTATGCTATAAGCATTTAATTAAGTTGTTTACTCATGTTTGTTTGTGTATACCGACCTGAAGTAGAGGAAAGGACATCAATGAGATGAAGCCGCCTCTTGATTCTCAAGAATTTGTATTTTTAATTGTTTGATTTTCTATGATGATTTTAAGTTTGTTCATTTTGATTTCGTTTTTCTATTAATTGGATTTTTAATATTTATATCTGAACAGCTAAATTATAAGTTTAATGATTTTATTATGTGTATAACTTAATCGCCACAAGATTGTAAAACAGTTATTTGTGTATTTTTGTGTTTCCCTTCTAGTTGATGGTGATTGTTGTCTCTTCACTAAGTCTTTGTGACTTACCCATTTATGTTGTTTATTTTTTAAATTCACATGCAGCTGAGTAGTAAACTATTAGTAGACTCAAGTCTCGTTTGTATTTTTTTTTATAGACCTCTTTGATCGAGGACCCTTTTTTTGTAAAGTATGTTGAGTCGCGATATAATTTGCAGCTACTTTGAGTCTAGAAAGTCTTTTTAGGAGATGTATTGAATATTAGATTATGATTAAATTGAATGTTTAAACAAAAAATTTATAAATTTGAGATTGTTAAAGTTACATATGTTACTTTGTCAAAATTTTGAGAAAAATTATATATAATTTTTTTGAAATGATTATTGAGAACTATTTAGTCTCTTAATTATTAAGTTAGTTGGTAGACTTGTCAGGTTATGAGTATAACTAATGTGCCGGTCACGGTGTTTAGTTTTCGTGTTCGGCCAGATACATTTATAGACCATATAGAAGAAGCAACTTGCAGATCAAACTCAATGTAATAACATGACTTACACAGAAATAGTGGAACCTGTGCCTGTCCCCAAAAGGCCATTAAGCATGACACCAACTCCCTATACAAAACAAACAAAATCATCTCCGATGTCATTATTTATTTTCCACCAATTTGGAGAGTATAGAATGGACTACAGGTGCCATTCCAAGAGGACTGAAAAATCTGAAGAGAAGATCCTTGAAGAAAGGATTAATTTTTGTTATTTAATACTTATGTTAATTAATCATTTTTAATTCAGAAAATGTCATGCAATTAGTTATATACCTTGAAATTAGTCCCCAGACTTGGCTGTAACCCAAAATTATCTGAATACTTGATGCTACAATTAGAGCTCCGTGTATTGCTCTCATTGTTTGTATAAATCTCTGAAAATCAATCACATGGAAACATCTCTTTTAAATTTCAATAACCTACCATATAAGTAAGTAGTTTAACTATTTTTCTTAGGAAGTTTATGTAATTTATATGCTGATCCCCTATTATTTTGATGTGTTACAAAGTTTTCATGTATTCAGTAGGAGTTTAAATCATAATTTGATTGTCAATTATGTGACACTAATGTGGAAATTTATCATTAATTAGAATAACAGCAACTAAAGTCCATCTATGTTTCTCTTAAAAAATAGAATTGAAATTTTCCAAGAAAGTTCCCTCGTTATTTATATTGTTTAGGATTTTATTATAAGCCTACAAGCTACCATTATATCTATCTATGTAACACCGACACTTCATATTGAAAACATGTCTGGTGTTCGACACATTTTAGTATTCAACATTGACATATGTAATTATATTGAATCACTTTTATTTTCAAAAAATTTATCAGCTTCTTATGTCTGATGTTTATTCGTATCACATAGCCAATTCAGCACATATATAGGTATGCAGGGTTCCAAGAAACCGCAAATGTTTTCCAAATAATGTTTGTAGAAATGTGTTAATACCAGCTACAAAGACCATAGTTTGTATCACATGTGCCTTGTCACGCTGCTTGTATATATATAAATAACCAAATCAATGAATCACTCACTAAAATAAACATCACTATTAAAAATGTGTGCCTAAAACAACAAATATATATGGTTTGCATAATTGAAGGAACTATCATTGAAGGAATCATAACACTTGTTCCAAGCATTAATATGTAATTTTGAAATGCTAGTAGCATAGTTTTAACTGCATAAGGCCTTCACAATAAGCCAAACAACAAATAATACATAAAAAATTACTATGGTACTATCTTATTTGTAGCTTATTTGAGTTTTGTGTAATGTATGGCACAAGTACTTTTGTAAGTGTTTGCAGAGTTTACAAAAATGATGTATCTATAAGTTGTTTTAGCTTATTACAATAAGTTTTTAAAATACTCCCTGCAAATTCAAATATAAGCTATTGTCAACTAATTCATCCGAATTAAATGTTATTATTTCAAATATACTATTAAATTAATTTATTAATGTTGTGAGGAGATAACTGTCTAATTAGGAGTAAGTTAATAAATGTATTTATTTTTTACATGAAATCAAAAAAATTAAATACATTTAACTGTCATCGTTTTTTTTTTGTCGGTATTTAACTATCATCCTTATTAAGTGTAAAAGTGAGTGAATAGAAAATTTATCGACTTTTTTTTTCCGCCAATCTATTATATATATTTAAAACAAATTTATTCACTATATTAATGTCACATCATAGTAATCCCTTTCACATATACAAAACATATTTCACTTCAACAAAAAAATTGGTGTGTACGCTTCTCTTAGAGAGTTATTTAGTGTGTTGTATTTTAAAATCAAAATACAAAATTTATAACAATTCGGTTATAAAATATTAATTGTCAAACAATTACAGGTATACATCAAATACAAATAATTACAAATAAATTATTTTATTTCATGTCAATTAACACAATAAAACAACAAATTAAATTTAATTAATTTCAGTAAAATAAAACTGACCAAAATTCAAAGAGACATGATTTTGTCCATCATTTCTAAATATTTATATACTATATATATTTACCAATATTTAAAATAGAAAATCAAATACAAATTTTGCAAAACAAATTTAAATGGACTATAATGTTAAGTGGAATATCAACGTTCTAGTTGTTCACATGTATATTGTCTATACCATACAAAGTAAGACATACATATATATATATATCACATTACATCATACTCTCATATTTGAAAAACATATTAAAAAAATATTATTTATGATTTTCAATAATAATTTTATAAAATTAAATTAATATTTTTTTCTTCTAAATTTCAAATATTACATCAAACATTCAATAACAACATTTAGAAAAGATATCTGTAAAAAGGCATTGAGTAAAAATATGGCCCAAAACATCTTGCTCACAGCTGATTGACCCAATATATAATAAGCCCATAAAATTTTCCAATTTATTTGTATAAACTATTGAAAAATGCTCAAGCCCCCTCTTAAAATGTGGCTTTTTTACTATATGCTGCCTTCCGAAAATGAGTGAATTGCACTTCTGAAAGTATGCTTTCAGTAGTACTGTATTTAACAATTTGTGACTAAAATTGAGGCTTAATTATCACAATAAAGCTTTATAATCAAATCTACATATTTGGCCTTCTTATTTTGAGTATCATATTAGCAAAATATATAAAAATATTTAAAAATAAGTTTCATTTGATATTTCTAATGTAATATTAATTATTTTATTTTATTTTGACCTACTAAATTAATATTACGGGAATCACCCGCCAATTTATTATACTTTTCTTTACATGGATAACACTACTAATAAAGATTACTTTATAAAATAATTTCACTTTTTATTTACTTACAAATTTTCTATATCACATTCTGTAAAAAAATTATATAAAATAGTCTATAAATTATATTTACTTTTTAGTCCAACTCTAAATTATGAAAATTTCATTTATTTTAAGAATTAGAGGGTTAAATACTGATGATTAATTGAGCTGCATAAATCAACTATTTTAGTGAGTATACACAAACATGATATAATTAATTTTCTATAATATTTTCTTTCATGGAAGATTTTTTCTTATTAAAAAAAAATTGATTTACATGGATGATTTTATAACTTCTAAAAATTTCCAATTATTAAAATTCTTACTAGAAATCTAAACAAAATTAACGAATTTTGAGATCTACAATTATAATATCGAATCTCAATACCAAATTTTCATTTTAGCCAAATATTTTGTTTTGGACCACATGTACATGTGCTAAATTTCCTATTGGCTTAAATATATATATGCTAACTTAAAATTTGTGCTACTATATGTACCTAGTGGTATGTATCTCGCAAAACTCTTCAAGTTGTATCTATCACGCTAATTATTTTGAAGGTATATACCAAACCATTTAAAGGAACTGTCCTACACATGGCCCAATTAAGAATCAATTAATTCCTCACCGTCAGTTTATAAACATAAGCAATGAAATTATGAAACCTAAGTTTAATAATTGTAAATTGATAACTAAAAATCCGTACCTATAACTTGTATTAGTAGAAGCTAAACTACACTAAAATTTTAAATTTATGAAGACTAGACTTTGATTCTTTACTAATTCTCTAAGGTGACAGTGAGGAATTGGAACTTAATCATAAATTGGTCCACACGTAAGACACTGTATTTAATTTTGAATAGTTGTGTGGGTATCTCTCCAAAATAATTGGGGGACAAACACCTAAATATGAACTGTTTTGGGATATATATATATATATACACACACAGACACTTAAGTGATTTTGTTACAATGGACGGTCCAAACATGCATATGTTTAAAATCAGTAAAATAATGAATGACATATAAAATTCAATCAAAATATTAATGGTATGTTTGGTTTTCTATTTCAAATAACTCAAATCATTTTTTTCTAAGAAAAAAAAAAACTCAAATTGTCTATGACTAGTAAATTTTTTGTCCACATCATGATTTTGGAATTCTAAACGTAAATGTAACACATTTATTTGTTCAAAGAAAGACTCAAGAGGCTTAAATGTGTTATACGTAGTTGAAATGGCAGAGTAGTTGTTATCAGGATTCAGAACACTTCTCATTATATTTATACTAAGTATACATCACAGGTAAAAATTAATTGTCATTGTGAAAGCTAAAGGATTTGTTTGTGGTTACAAATTTTATGAAATTCTTATATTATTGAATGTAGGAGGTTCAATCTGTCAAGAAATGGTAGTCTTTTTCCATTACCGTTGCCATTTAATCTTGCTTCTTTTTTCTTCCTGGTTACTTTTTGTCACGAATATTGAATATTTGTCATTTGCTAAAATTGTTTTTGGTGCCAATGGTGCCAATAATTACAATTTCTCTATGATAAGTATTAATGACCCAGTTGATATGATAAGTATTAATAACCCAGTTGAGTTGACGTACATGATAAGATATAATATGAATAATTTATCGTATTTTATTTCTATCATGAATTTGAGTTGAGTTATAAACTAGTAAAATTCGATAAAAACATTAATTTACTTTTATAAAATTTAATTTAAAATAAAATATAAAAATATAAACCTAATCAAATATAAATATAAAAATAATTAATAGAATTTGATATTAAATTTAAAAATAAAATATTAATAATTAATTGAAAAAATATATTTGATTTTATCACAATGTTAGTTTTATATTTTTATATAATTTAATAAATTAATATTCAAAATTATAAAAATAAATTGAAATTTTAAAATAAATATAATTTATTTACAAAGGTACTTTTTTTATTTACATATAATATATATCATATATTTATTTATATTCTATAAAATAAAATAGAATTATTTGGTTACTCGTGATTTAAAAAAAAAAAATTATTTATTTAGTAGTGTCAGTTGATAGTTTTAAATATAAAATTATTTCACTACTTATTTAAGTTTTTAGTATTTTTTAATTATAATATTTAAAATATAATAAATTAATTTTAAAAGAAACTAATATGTAATTGTTCACCATGTTAATTTTGTTATTTAAATATAATATTTATTATATAATGTCATAATGAAATGTGTATTAAATACATTACAAAATAAAATATTATTATTTTAATGGTTATCGTGCGTGTATCAAACACATAATATGATAATGTTTATTATATTATTATTATATTTTATTTTTATCGGATGTTATATCTTATCAAGTGATTTAAACGAACCTTAATAATATATAAAGATTAATACTCTGTAACTTAATAATTTTTTTTATAATAAATGTCTGATAATTAATACTATGGATTTTTCCCCATATTTCACTTGACCCTATTTGAAAATTTAATTTTAATAAGAATCCAAATATTCAATCATAAAAGAGTAATTTTTATAAGATATATGTTTCAAAATTAAGTTTAAAAAAATTAATTTGGATGACTAAATTTATTTTTCGACATATATTTAACAATGTAAAAAAAACAAAGAATGCTCATAATTCATAAATAATCCTATAATATTTCAACAATTTTTTAATTGATTTTAAACATATTTTATAATTTCTTTAATTTATAAATGGAAAATAAGTTTTCATTTATTTCTTTCCAAAACTCAACTCCCATACTATATATACATATCCATAAATAAAACTTATAACTTTAGGGAAGATTAGACCGCTTGTTGTTTGCTCTATAAATCTAATTATGCATACACTTTCTTACAATTCATGACCAAAATCTACACATGTTTATTTCTGTGACAATTCACTCATCACTGCGCGTTCAACAACTCCTACAAATCAAATCTTCGTACATAAAATTGACAGTGATAAACGATATGTCAACCATAATTTATTTTAAATTATTATTTCCTCCTAATAGAATATAAACAATATAATATTTAAAAAGTTAATATATGAATTTTTTAACTATGACTTTTATTTATATTTCACTTTAAAATGATTATGTGATAATATATTAATTAACTAGACTATGTCGGGCTATATATCTTACACAAAAATATAAGAGATTTCTATCGATTAAAATAGTTATATGATATTTAATTAGATGAAAGAATATACTATGGTCGAAGTTCTTTGAGATGGTGTCCCTCTCCTACCTAGTTGTGGTTAGTATTACACTGCCGACAAATAAAAAGTATGCAAAGAAATGGGAGCTTGTTCCAATAATCAATTATACCTTCTTATTTATAAACAAAAATGTTATAATATTTAATTTAAATTAAATACATTAATATTTTTATTTATAAATAAAAACAGAGAGTGGTTTTTTTTTTTTCAATTATAAGTAAGCAAAGCATGTTAGATATTGAAAAACATGGTTATGATGATTATCATCACCATATCATGAGCAAAAAGAAGTAGAGTTGTAGAATAAAAAAAACATTGATAATGATAAAATAACTTATGATAATTTTAAAAGCGCTTAAGTTGCATCAAGTGTAGCCACGGTTTCCTTCAAATAATTTTCAAAGTACGAGTTTTTGGCAGTACCAAGGCATGCAAACGTAATCTCTTAATGGCATGGCAATTGCTTTTGATGCAAGAAAGTAACCAACTTTTCCCATAAAAGATCCACTTTTTAGTCGGCTTAAAATTTGTGTATAGTGACATTATTATTACTTAATATTGTCTTCATAACATTTGTTAAGAGAATAAAACACCAAGAAAATGTAGCAATCCACTATTTGCAAATGACTAGCATTGTTTAAGGTTGCTTTTTCACCCATCCTCCATTTTTTTCAACTAAATACTTGATTTAACAGTGCCAACAACTTTTTGATTGGTCCAACATTGTGTTTGTATGTTAACGTTAAAATATTGATCGTACCACTATTTAAAACATTTTATGAACTTTATTAAATATTCATGTCCAATGCTATTAAGGTTGACCAATATTTACTAAACAGTCATCATTAAAGATTGACTAGTGCTCCTCAAGGTATTATTAAATAAATATAAGACTAGAAAATATTCAATTAAATTAAAATACTACCTCTCTTAGTTTTTAGAAGAAACAGTCATGGGTATTTTTTTCTAATATTAATTTTTATTTTGAGAATTCTATTAGTAATTAGAATGACTTAACTAATTATATAAAAAGAAAGAATTACTTAATGAAAAATATTAATATGTGCTAAGCCTGAAATTATTATTATTATTATTATTATTATTATTATTATTATTATTATTATTATTATTATTATTATTATTATCCGGCCTGGCCATTGTTCCTTAGACATCAAGCTAAGGAAATGACTTAGAAGCTTACAGATGCTGACATGCATAGTTGTTATACATCTTTCAAATAGCTCTCTCAAAAGTCAAAATTCAAAACTAAAAACAAGA
Organism: Cicer arietinum; assembly: GCF_000331145.2. NCBI lineage: Eukaryota > Viridiplantae > Streptophyta > Magnoliopsida > Fabales > Fabaceae > Cicer > Cicer arietinum. The sequence goes on from NC_021161.2 coordinate 48,221,688, forward strand.
TCATGTAATAAATGGAGTAAATAGCTGCTTTGGACTTTTCACAACAGATCCAGGTTGATTTCCTTATTTCGTGCACATAGAGACATACAACTCTAAGTGCTTAAATATTGGTGCGAAATTTACTCTATAAATAAATTATATACGTGTGACTTTAAAAATATTTATAATTATAGTTAATCACTTTATTGATTTAAAAATTATAATTAATTTTTAAAATATTTTACATTCTTTATAATTAACTATATTTTGTTTTAATTTTAAAACTTTCTTGAGATTCTTTTTTTTAATCTCTTTTTATAAAACATCTTTTAACTATTCAACTGAAATAATTATTTATTTACTAATTTAAGAGAGTCTTACATATAGAGTCATAAATAGTGTACATATATTCCCTCTTGTCTTAAATATAAATAAAATAAGTCAAAGAAATATAATGGATTTTGACCTTAATTTTACTTATATTTAATTTGATACTAGACAAAGTATGTGTGTAAGTAGTAACAATTAAGTTTTTTCTATTGTGCACAAGAAAAATATCGTTGCACCATCTACTCATTTTCACCATTAGATTACTAAATTCAACCGTCCATAAGTCACTTAATTCAATAATAAAACTTATTATCTAACGATGAAAATATAGTTGTACATTATACAACATATGCTTTCACTTGCACAACATAAACACCATAAAACTTGCCGTAATAATTAATATAAAAGTGATAGAGAGAGTTTCACATTCTCAATTTGTGGGGTACTTTACCAAAAGGAACCAAACCGATATGTACGAACTTTGATTCCTTTCCGTCTAAATTTTCTGCATTCACTTAGATCAAACATCAATAATTGTTAGATTTAAATTAAACGGTTTAGATTCAAACTTAATATTTTTAATCATGTAATAAAATTAAAATCTCTATATTTTTAAATCTCCTATCTCAATCCAACGATCCACAATTTCCTTACCACTAAATTCAATTTATGTGATAGTATAGAGAATCCAAATTCATATTTATAGACACATCTCATCTCAACCTATAAATGACACTTCAAACCAATTGTGTTGTGTGCTATAGTCTAGTGTGGTGTTTTAAGCCTCTACTTTTTTTTTCTCTATTCCCTTCATTCACTTCTAAAAAGTTTGTTTAGGAGTTTGAAGAGGAAACAACAATGGAGGAAAAGAAACAACAATTACATAAGAAGCACCAATTTGGAGCTTCCAAAATCTCATTACTTGTACAACATTGTTGTCTTTTCCTTTTCTTCTTCAACATCTTTACTACTACTACTACTACACAAGCTTTTGATTATGGTGATGCACTTTCAAAGAGTGTCCTTTATTTTGAAGCACAACGTTCAGGGAGGTTACCTTACAACCAACGTGTCACATGGCGTGACCATTCTGCCCTCATTGATGGTCTAGAACAAGGGGTTAGCTCAAATTCTCAAGAACCCAAAATTCATTTACATGTCAAATATCTAATTCATGTGTTTTCACTTAAAGGGTATTTTAATTCAAGTTAAAAATTGAATCTTTTTTATGTGTAGGTGGATTTGGTTGGAGGGTATTATGATGCAGGGGATCATGTGAAATTTGGTTTACCAATGGCATTTACTGTGACAATGCTTTCATGGAGTGTTATAGAATATTGGGAAGAAATTGAAAGTGCTGGTGAATTAGAACACACAATGGAAGCAATTAAATGGGGAAGTGATTATTTCATCAAAGCTCACACTAGTCCAAATGTGTTGTGGGCAGAGGTAATTCAAATCAATTCAATTCAAGTCCACTGTTTAAAGAGAGATACTATTAATTATGTGTTATGAAATTAATGAAGATGTTTAATTAAATGATTTTTTTTATTAGGTGGGAGATGGTGACACTGATCACTATTGTTGGCAAAGAGCAGAGGACATGACAACATCAAGGAGAGCATTCAAGATTGATGAGAAGAATCCTGGTTCAGATCTAGCTGGAGAGACTGCAGCAGCTTTGGCAGCTGCTTCCATTGTGTTTAGGAAAATAAATCCACATTACTCTACCTTACTTTTACACCATGCTCAACAGGTACTACGTACATCAATTTTTTTACATAATAAATACATCAACTTTTTTAAATTTATTTTTGCTTGTATTTGAAATTAAAGAGTTTGGCGTTGTAGCATGATCGCATAGATATTAGACATTAATATGTTGACAATGAAATGAAAGTGATTTAATATATAATATGTATTAGTGTTGTATCAGTAATTAAATACGAAATAGTAAACATCACTAATAATGTGAGATAAGATATATAAAGTGGAATTTCGAATTTGTAAAAATATTTAATTTAACAATATTGATATTGTATGTTGAGTTATATGTTAATGTTGTTGAGTTGATTTGATTTAGTTTTGAGTGTGTACTATAATTAATAATTGTTGTACCGTCTTTTTGTTTGAAAATATTAAGGATGTTTGGCTTTTGAAAATCATGCAGTAATAAAGTTGATTATTGAAATGAATGGTATTTTGTTGTTTTGTGTATGTAGTTGTTTGAGTTTGCTGATAAATATAGAGGAAAATATGATGCAAGTGTTGGAGCAGTGAAAAGTTACTATGCGTCGGTGAGTGGATACATGGATGAGTTGTTGTGGGCTGCCACGTGGCTATACAAAGCCACCGACAAAGAAGAGTACTTAGAGTATGTCATTTCCAATGCTAATATCTTTGGTGGCACTGGTTGGTCCATTTCAGAATTCAGTTGGGACGTTAAGTATGCTGGTCTACAAATCTTAGTTTCTCAGGTAAAATTTCCTTAATTTCATTGTCCAAAGTTTTAATATTTTATCTTAGATGTGGTAGTTATCTTCAATATAAAGATTTAGTGTGTGATTGTAGTTGTCATTTAAAACCATCATTTTCACTATAACTTAAAATTTTACTTTTATATACTAGTAATTTAGTTCATGGTGTGTGTGATTTTTTTTTCCTCAAAACTTTTTTTTTTGTTCCATGTGGAGTGGCTTATTTCTATCAAACTTTTTCTAGATTTGGCTTTATTAATCGATAACGAAGGGTTAAATGTTACTCCTTTTATTTTTAAAATGTGATTCATGGAGTATGCATGAATTAAAGTATATTGTTGTATTATTATGATCTTTAGGCATCATAAAATGAAAACTATTAAAAGTGTACCCAAGCACAAGAGCACGTGCTGCTGCCTGGTGGTGCTCTAGCTTTGCATCAATGTGTAATTAAAGTGATGTTGCTTATGGTTGAGCCAAATGTTAGAGAAGCCAAAAGTATTGAAAATTATAAATAGATACTCTGCGCACCAACATGGTGCAGTTCTTTTTAACAAAAGTATTGAAACCCCCTTTTTATATAAAAATACACAATAACGCCCACAATTTTTTTATTCATATTCAACGTCTTATTTTTTTTCTTTCTATCTTTCACTTTTATCATATTGTTAATAACTTAATATATTACATTACTATTTATTATTTATCTCTTTTAAAATATACTCAAAGTATATATAAACATTGTTAACATTTCACATCACTTTTTATTTTTATTTCTCTAAAAATGTACATTAAGTATATGAATGTACTCCAGTAATTTTTCAAAACAAAATACTATTGTTATCGGCAAACTTAAGAGACATATTTTTTGGAACATTAAATTTTTGTTTAAAAAAACTTTTGATAAATTTAATTTATGTTTACTAAAATAATAAAATTTTAAATTTAAATTTTCTGAAATATTTTTGTTTGGAAAATTTAATTTTTGTTTTTTGGAAAACATTTGTGTTCTAAAATATTTAGATTTTGAATTTTTAAAATATATTTACAACTTTATTGGATAGTAAATTTATTTATTTATTTTTTAAATAATCATAGGTAAATTTGGATTTTTGGGTGATTTGTGGGGCAGAAGTATAATTATGGGGTATACAATAAAATTTTCAAGAAAGGAAAATGAATTGAGTTGAATAGAAACATAAAATTAAAGCACATATATATTCCTCACATGTCTATTTATTACTACCTCCTGTCCTTAATATAATTAAAAAAATTAGCCTCAAATATAAGAAAAAGTTACGAGTTTTAAGATGTATTTATTGTTTAAATATCTTTAAATCCTTTTATTTTTATTAAAAATGGAATTAATGTTCATAATAGTAGATGTGAAAACATTTAATATCAAAATTACTATAGTAGTTTAAAAAAAATTAAAACACTAAATGAATCTTCTTAGTCCTAGTGATTTTTGTTTTTCCTTTTTATATATAAGCTAGATGGATTACTAGGGTAAGAGATACAAAGTATTTGTTGCAATCTAACTACAATTAATGCCATGTTTTTGCAGTTTTTAAGCCAAGCAAAACACAAGAAGCATATTGATATACTTGAACAATATAGATCAAAAGCAGAGTACTATATATGCTCATGTCTCAACAAAAACATCAATGGAAGCAATGTGGAACGAACTCCAGCTGGATTACTATACATAAGACAATGGAACAACATGCAATATGTTTCAACAGCATCATTTTTACTCACAATATATTCTGATTTTCTCAAAAACACAAATCAAAAGCTCACATGCCATGAGGGAATTGTGGATCATGAAGAAATTCTAAGTTTTGCTAAATCACAAGTTGATTACATTTTGGGCTCTAACCCAATGAACATGAGCTACTTAGTGGGCTTTGGGCCTAGTTACCCTAAAAGGGTCCATCATAGAGGAGCATCCATTATGTCATATAAAGAGAATAAAGGGTTTATTGGGTGTACTCAAGGGTATGATAATTGGTATAGTAGTGAGGATCCTAATCCTAATGTTTTGATTGGGGCTTTGGTTGGTGGGCCCGATTGGGAAGACAATTTTGAAGATAGAAGGAGCAATTTTATGCAAACTGAGGCATGCACTTACAATACTGCCCCTTTAGTAGGTCTTTTTGCAAAGTTCTTGCATATAGAGAACAATAAGATGGTACATGATTGTGATTCACTTTTGGTTGCTTCCTTTAAATAAATAATATAGTAAAAGTAAATTTAATACAAGTACTATGCTAGTCCTATATCTTTTTCATAAGCCAAATTGAACCCTTTTTTTTTGGGCTGGTGGATGGATGGTTTGTGGTACAGTCGAGACTTTATGAGTACATATACTCTTTGTTACTTCAAAAAAATTAGAGATTTGTTGATATGATTTAGGGATGTATAAAAGATGAAAAATGTTATTTGTTCGAAAAAAGTTCCTCATGAAACATAAATGTTTGCTCCTTTTTTAAAACAATGTGAATTCTTACTTCGTAACCAAATAGCATTGTTGATAATAAAAAATATAAAGATATAATTTTAAAATTGGTGATATTAATTGTTTATTTATACACGCAAATTATAAATTGAAATATGTATTTCGATAATATGTTCTTAGATTTTACTGCCACCAAAAGGGCTGATTTACCGTATACAGACACATAAACCGCATTTAAATGTAAGATCTTTTAAAATTTATAATATAAAACTATTTATTAAATTAATATATAATATTTTTTACAATTAATAATAAAATTATTTAATTTAATATTTATTGAAACAATATTAAATTTATATAAGATTTTATTATTTTTTATTTTTAATAGTATAAGAATGTGAATCATTTTTATTAAGTAAAAAGAAATTAAAACATTTTTATTAAATAAAAAATTTGTTATTTTTGGAGGCCTAAAATATTTGTTTCTAATAGTCTTACCCTTGGGTCAGCTTTGGCCACCAAATACTTTATAAATTTAAAATAAATATATTTATGGCTAAATTACATTCGTGGTTCCTTAACTTAATTTCAAATAACGTTTTAGTCCTTTATCTTTTTTTTTCCGACTTGGTCCTTTATTTTAATTTTAAGTGACAATTTGATAATTTATGTTTTAAAATTTCAACAATGATATGCTTTTTTATACAAAAATTTAAAAGAAAATTCAATCAAAACTCATAAAATTAATTATATTCTTCAATATAATACAAATTTCATCAAATTCGTAACGCAAATCTTCAAATAAACTCATATTTTCATACTTTATTTGATATTGTTAGGAATAAAGGACTAAATCGAAGAAAAAAAAGAGATAAAGGACTAAAACGTTACCTGAAATTAAGTTAAGGAACCACAAATATAATTTAGCCTATATTTATCTACTTATTGAAAGTTGAAACTCTTTAATTTATTCAATTTCTTTTAGTTCATTTTTCTGGTCGAGAGAGATTAATTCAATACACATTGTAGGAAATATTGGGTTGGGTATGATAAAAAAACCATTATGATACAATATTGGATTGGGTTGAATCAAATTAGTCATTTCTAAATTGAGTTGAGTTAGGTATTGGATTACCCACATTTCTTTTTTTAATTTAATTGTTAATGATGAATTTTTTTTAAAAAAAATAACAACCTTAATTTTTTCCAAAAATATAGTGTAATTTATTTTTACTATTTTTTTAATAATTAATATATATTTATAAATATACAATTAATGAAAATATCAAAATTATAAAAATAATCATAAGATACTATAATTGCATAAAATCCTTCCAAATATCAAAATAACTAATACACAACATCATCAAGAAACCAAATAATTTTTAAGAATAAAATCACTTGAGTAAAATGAGTTGAGTTTGATTTTACCCTATACCTAAATTTGGAATAGCTTCCTTATTTGAAAAGAAATGTGCTTAATTGTATTTGAATTTTTAAATTTTTTAATGATTTTTTACATAGACGTTTAAAACGTTATAAAAAAATTTCCATAAAAATTTAGAAAATTTTAATTTAAAATAAATTAAATATAAAATTTTTAAATGTTATAAATCTAAGATGAAAGTAACAAAAAAAATGTGAATTTAAAAATCAAATTTTGAATTACTGTTTTATGAAAGAACTTTGTGCAATATTGTTTTCTTGTTTATAAAATGACATTCTAAGAGAGACTAAAAATATTTATATAATAATTTTATAAAATTAAAAATGTTAAATTTTTTAAAGAGACTAAAAAAAATTAAAATTTTATAAAGATTAAACATTTATTTAACCCAAAATAGAACATTATAAAAATTATAAAATTAAATAAATTTTTAATCATTATAAAATACCAATATTTTACTTTGAATTCCTTTAAAATTTTATACTTTTTAAATTCTCTATATGTGATTTTTGTTGCCGATGAGATGTCAATTGAAGTTGACCAAAGGAAGATGACGTGGAACTACCAATTATAATTGCGTTAGCGATGCCACATGGGCAACTCTATGTTTTTTAGTTATTATTAGTAACTAGATTATGGCCAGCGCGCTGCGCGTATATTAATTAATTAATTTTATAAGTAATATTTTATGTATTATAAATATAGTTATCTTATAATATTACTTTATTGATTTTGTAATAATTGAATATGATAAGGAAAATTAAAATGAAGGAAAATCATGTTTATCACAATCATCTAATTTAATTTTTAAAATATTTTGTAAAATTTGTATGTTAACTTATTATATAGGATAATTGTTTGACTCATTGTACTTTGATTATTAATTTATTTTTCAACATATAATGGTATTTGTAGTTATTTGATGAAATAAAATGTAAAATACAAACCAAAAAATAAGATGTAAAAAAATGTTAATGTTGAATTATATTGTAGCGTAGCTAAATTTATTTGTTTTATTAGTATGATGTTTTAATTGCGAGCATCAGAAGTTGTTATATAAAATAATTATTGAATATATTTCATCAAGAGTTTGTAAAAAAAAAATAAGTTGTTGTGACATCGGAAGTCTATTTTAAATATATATGATAGATAATAGATTTTAATAATTGGAAATAATTTTTTTAATAATTTTTTATATATTCGTATTTTATGATTATTTTTAAAATAATTTTTAATACAATTATTTATAGAATATATATTTTTATTTTATAAAATATTACTACAAAAATGGATTGACATAAATT
>NC_021161.2:48229941-48230479 GCF_000331145.2 Cicer arietinum
TCAGAACACATATATAGTAAACGTTGGTTCATTATATTTTTTAATATATTCATATATATATATATATATTATAATTTTAAATAAATTTGTATATTTTAATAATTGGAAGTAACTTTTTAATAATTTTTTATATATTCGTATTTTATGATAATCATCTAATTTAGTTTTTAAATTTTTTTGTAAAATTGGTATGATAACTTGTTATATATGATAATTGTTTGACTCGTTGTACTTTTATATAATATTACTTTATTGATTTGTAATAATTGAATATGATTAAGAAAATTAAAATGAGGAAAAGTCATGTTTATCACAATCATCTAATTTAGTTTTTAAAATATTTTGTAAAATTGGTATGATAACTTATTATATACGATAATTGTTTGACTCGTTGTACTTTGATTGTCAATTTATTTTTCAACATATAATGGTACTTGTATTTATTTGATGAAATAAAATGTAAAATACAAACCCAAAAATAAGATGTAAAAACTTAAAAATAGATTTACTATTTTAATATTTTTTATTTTAAAAAAAT
>NC_021161.2:48231280-48238189 GCF_000331145.2 Cicer arietinum
AACATATAATGGTACTTGTATTTATTTGATGAAATAAAATGTAAAATACAAACCAAAAAATAAGATTAAAAATTTAAAAATATGATTGACTATTTAATATTTTTTATTTTAAAAAAATGTTATTAAATATATATATTTCATCAAGAGTTTGAAATTTATTTTATTAAAGATTAAAGATTTGCTTATACTTTAAATCAATTTTAGGTATTTAAAAGTTTTAACTAATTATTTGTGCAATTGAATTATAGTTATGTTGATAGGTACCAAAAATAAATTCTATTAAAAAATAATTTAATTTTTTGCAATACTTAATTTTTCATTTATTTTTTAACATTCAAATGATCATTATAATAAGAAAAATTAAAATAAAAAATAGCATTCAATTATAAATATATGATTTAATTGATAAAAATTTAGTGTTAATATATTTTTTCAGAACACATATATAGTAAACGTTGGTTCATTATATTTTTTAATATATTCATATATATATATTATAATTTTAAATAAATTTGTATATTTCAATAATTGGAAGTAACTTTTTAATAATTTTTTATATATTCGTATTTTATGATTATTTTTAATAAATTTGTGTTTTTTATGTCTAATAGAATATATATTTTTATTTTACAAATTGTTACTAAAAAAATGGATTGACATAAATTGAAAGTAATATTAAATGGATTAACATTAATGAGTAATTGAATTATTAATGTATAAAATCATTACTCACCATAAATGGAAAAGTATAATTGTAAGGAGGATTAGATAAATAACATTTATGTCGACATTTATGAGTGATTAGGTGGTTTTTTCATTGAATTTAATGACTAATAATATAAATTATTACAATTCGTAAATGACTAATAATACTATAAAATAATTTATAAATTTATTATAAAATAAATTATAAAATAATTTGATAATAATATAAATTATAAATTATTATCAAATTGTAAAATGATTAATAAATTATAAATTTATTATAAATAATTGTAAAATAATTTTATAATTTAAAGTCTAAATTTATTTGTTTTATTAGTATGATGTTTTAGATGCGAGCATGAGAAATTGTTGTAAAAAAAATTATTGAATATATTTCATCAAGAGTTTGAAATTTATTTTATTAAAGATTAAAGATTTTCTTAAACTTTAAATCAATTTTAGGTATTTAAAAGTTTTAACTAATTATTTGTGCAATTGAATTATAGTTATATTGATAGGTACCAAAAATAAATTTTATTAAAAAATAATTTAATTTTATGCAATACTTAATTTTTCATTTATTTTTTAACATTAAAATTATCATTATAATAAGGAAAATAAAAATAAAAATTAGCATTCAATTATAAATATATAATTTAATTGATAAAAATTTAGTGTTAACATATTTTTTTCAGAACACATATATAGTAAACGTTGGTTCATTATATTTTTTAATATATTCATATATATTATAATTTTAAATAAATTTGTGTATTTTATTAATTGGAAGTAACTTTTTTAATGAGTAATTGAATTTTTAACGTATAAAATCATTACAATTTATTTGTTTTATTAGTATGATGTTTTAATGGCGAGCATGAGAAATTGTTGTAAAAGAAAATTATTGAAAATATTTCATCAAGAGTTTGAAATTTATTTTATTTAAGATAAAAGATTTGCTTATACTTAAATCAATTTTAGGTATTTAAAAGTTTTAACTAATTTTTTTTGCAATTGAATTATAGTTATGTTGATAGGTACCAAAAATATATTCTATTAAGAAATAATTTAATTTTATGCAATACTTAATTTTTCATTTATTTTTTAATATTCAAATTATCATTATAATATGGAAAATTAAAATAAAAAGTATCATTCAATTATAAATATATAATTTAATTGTTAAAATTTAGTGTTAACATATTTTTTCAAAACACATATATAGTAAATGTTGGTTCATTATATTTTTTTAATATAGTCATATATATTATAATTTTAAATAAATTTGTATATTTTAATAATTGGAAGTAACTTTTTTAATAATTTTTTATATATTCGTATTTTATGATTATTTTTAATAAATTTGTGTCTTTTATGTCAAATAGAATATATATTTTTATTTTATAAAATGTTATTAAAAAAATGGATTGACATAAATTGAAAGTAATTTTAAATGGATTGACATTAATGACTGATTGAATTTTTAACGTATAAAATCATTACTCACCATAAGTGGAATAATATAATTATAAGGAGGATTAGATAAATAGCATTTATGTCGATATTTATGAGTGATTAGGTGATTTTTTTCATTGAATTTAATGACTAATAATATAAATTATTACAATTGGTAAATGACTAATAATACTATAAAATACTTTATAAATTTATTATAAAATAACTTAAAAAATAATTTGATAATAACATAAATTATAAATTGTTATCAAATAGTAAAATAATTTATAAATTAAAAATTAATTGTAAAATAATTTTATAATTTATAAATATATTATGAAACAATATAATTTATAAATTTCTAATAAAATAATATTTGAAATTGTGGAAGGAAGAGGAGAAGTTGTTGAAAGAGGAGGGGTACTCTCAAGAGGTACACATCAGCTTTTTGGCTTATGTGGATGAAATATGATGAAGTGGCAAAATATGATGAAGTGGCAAAATATGATGAGGTGGGAAAATATGATGAAGTGGCATCTGGAGTCTGTTTTAAATATATATAATACATAAATTTCTAATAAAATAATATTAGAAATTGTGGAAGGAAGATGAGAAGTTGTTGAAAGAGGAGGGGTATTCTCAAGAGGTACATATCAGCTTTTTGGCTGATGTGGATGAAATATGATGAAGTGGCAAAATATGATGAGGTGGGAAAATATGATGAGGTGACATCTTGAGTCTGTTTTAAATATATATAATGGCAAAATATGATGAGGTGGAAAAATATGATGAAGTGGCATCTGGAGTCTGTTTTAAATATATATAATATATAAATTTCTAATAAAATAATATTAGAAATTGCGGAAGGAAGATGAGAAGTTGTTGAAAGAGGAGGGGTACTCTCAAGAGGTACATATCAGCTTTTTGGCTGATGTGGATGAAATATGATGAAGTGGCAAAATATGATGAGGTGGGAAAATATGATGAGGTGGCATCTGGAGTCTGTTTTAAATATATATAATAGATTTGGAATTTTTATGGTACAACTGAAAATATTTTGATAGTATTAAATTAAATCAATTGAAAATAATGAGTATATTTGTCCATATTTTAAATTTAACGGAATTTTTATGGTACAACTGAAAATATTTTGATAGTATTAAATTAAATCAATTGAAAATAATGAGTATATTTGTCTATATTTTAAATTTAACATCACTAAAATTTAAAGTTTAAAACTTTTGTTTTATTTTATAATAATTAATATTTATTTATTAAATCATATTAAAAAAATAATTAAATTTTGTCTCTTCTCCCGTTATCTCTTCGCTGCATAGTCTCTCATTCGTTCTTTATCGTCTTTCTCGTATGTTCTTCTCCGTCTTTCTCTTTTGTTCTGCATCATCTATCTGTAATCTCTATTGTTAGTTCGTTAAGAATCAAAAATAAACTTAGAAACAATGACTATGTGTGGTCGATGACACCAAGACAATATGAATGCAAACATAAACGAATTGAGAATGAGACATTATGGTGAGAGAGTTTTTCTCACGACAGTGGAAAAATGACGAAGGAGAACGATTTTCTTTGAGTGTAGAGGGTTTTGTAAAAATAATTGCATCAACTTCATTTATATATATATAAATGAATTAAATCTATTCAATGTATTTGGTTTATATTTCTATGTTATTTGACTTACTTATATTTTAAATTAAATATGTTCAATTTGTTATATTTTCAGTTTCCACCTCAACCATATCACTTTAACAATATTAATATTAATATGTCTAGTTATTTTGATAGAAAATGTGGGATATGTAAATAATATTTTAAGTTTTTTTATTACTTAGAAAAATATATTTTTGTTGATAATAAATAGTAAATATTATTAATAAATATTTAATGTTAAAATTTGTTAAATATAATGTATACAGCATTAGTTAACTCAATAATAAAATAATTAAATATAGTTTTTTCAAAGTTATTGCAGTTGAAAATTTTGGATTGAATTCAATTTAGTTGAGTAAATGAAATTCTGAATGGTGGGAGTATTTGTTGTGAGAATTTAAATACAACGAGTAGTAATAATATTGTATATTTATTAATATTAAAGAAACAAAATATTATTTGTAATTAATCTAAAGGTAATTTATTTTTTATGAAGGTTTGTATGTCTTAGAAATTTAACATCAATTGAATATATAAATAATTGTCAATAAAAATTAAAAAATATCATAATATAAATAATATTTTCGACCTTATAAACTCAAAAATAAATAGTAAATTTACCTTATAAATACTTTATCTTTGTTAGCATATAATGAGATAACTAGAAGCATTAAATAAATTAAGGTAGTCCACATATCGACCAAATAATGTAACCTTAAACTTAAATATCAAAATATATACATAAAAAAAATATATATAAAAGATATAAATATATATTTAATATATAATTAAAATAGTATCTATGATATATATATATATATATATATATATATATATATATAATACGCGAAAAGATATATGTAATTAATATATTATTAAAATGATATAGACATGTTATATATAATTATTTGAAAAAAATTATAAATTTTACGTGGAACTAAATATAATATTTGAAAAATATAAAAATATTATGTCTCGTATGCTTTATGAATTTCAAAATTAGTCAAAATGTTCATCACATTTTTTATAAAAAAAACTAACATGATTAGCCGTAGATAAATATATTGAATAGTAAATTATATAAAACCATAAACTTGATCATTATGATCATCAATAAAAGAAAATATTTCGTACTGACCAGCTAAAGAGTTGGTATTATAATCACTCGAAAAAATCTTATCATAGTTGAAAATATTTTGTAGTACCATACGACCCACTATTTGCTGCGACCGCACAAAGTTAGTCATAAAATACACTACCCTCTTATAAATTAAGCTGTCAAATTTAATGTCAGCCTGCGTTATCGATGTTAGTTAGCATCAATTTAACATTGGATCAGTGCATGCTAGTACATAATTTTTTTTTGTTTTCTAAAATCATTAGAGCGTAGCGCTGCCGGTTTGTGCGACGCTAAATTAAATATGACAAATACAACATAGTTGTTTTATTTTATTCACCCTTTCTAATTTGCAAAATTAAATATTTTACTTATTTTTTAAAGTAAAATTTCTTTATTTTTATTTTTCCGTGACCCCATCCATCTCATTTTCCTAGACTCATTTTTTCCCCTAACTCACTCACGGCGGCCGTTTAGGTGTGTATCTAATTATTTTTATTGCTGACTTCCACTCTCATCCATCCCTTTAGTTTTCACTCACTCAGAATAAAACTCTCTCTTTTCCTCTCTGTCACAAAATTTTGAAGATTGCAACAGACAACTTGTGACGGTTTCAAATCACTCATTTCTCTCAATCCCCAAATTTCTCAAATCCCTCTTTGATTGTGCTTAAAAACATGGTATGCTTCTTGTTTCTCAAATCCTTTGAATGATTTGGAAATAACTAAATATACTTAACAAAAAAAGATGATGGATATCTATGTGGTGGTTTATATATTCTATATTCTTAGTCATGGTATCATGCAAGTCGTTGTGCTCAACGAATATAGAGGTTAAACCTCCGGCGATTTGTAAAATGCCAAATTAATTGAAAGCATAATGATAGATATAATCTTTGTCAATATCTTAGATATCATATTTTGTCTTTGAAAAAGTGAAATTCATCATGATGCTAATATTCTGTTATGTAAGCACCATAATATATTGAACTTACTTTCAGAAGCACAAAGAAGTGAAATATCACACTCCTCCCTCATTATTTTATTTCTAGTAATATTTAATAACATATACCCAACTAGACATTTAATCTGCACTAACATAACTAAAAGAAATAACTTCCTTCAAATCAAGCCAACCACCTGTGCTTCCATCTTCTTCTCACTATGTTCAGTTTCAATCGGATTATCGAACCAACAAAATATTATACCACAATTTTTGCTTTAAAACCAAGAAACAGAATCCAAGACATGATATGGGCCTAATATGCACAACTCAATCATGACAAAAAAAAACATTAAAACCAACACTCTTTTAATAACTTATTTTGTTTGTAGTCTATATTTTGTGGTTCTGTTAGCAATATTATATGTGAGCCTAATGAAATATTCCGAGCCAGATCATGATTCAAAGAACAATATGAAATTTTATTTTTTTAACAAATGTACAATATTTCTTTTGAACAAAGAATACCATTTATTCAATAATGATATAAAATAGTAAATTAAAAATTACAATATAAATAAAATTTATACAATATAATTTTGTACTCTCGCCTTTCTCTGCTCGTTCATCAAAAATAATAATTGGACTCCTTACTTGAAAATTTCCATCATCCCAAACTAAAGAAGCCGAGTTGATAGACTTCTTTAGTTTTCCTTCTATGGTGAGAACATATGTTTTTTTTTCTCCCAGTGAAGTGAACGACAAAACACTGGGGTTTACTGAAACAATGAGTCCTTTAGGTACTGTCATAATTGCTCTATATATCGACATCGGTAATCCAACATTTGTAACAGTCCTTTTAAAGCTTCCACTTAAGTGATGTTTGGGGCGTGGAGCTTTGAGAGCAAAGGATGGATAATTCAAATCCCTTGCTGATACAGTGTCGAAGCAAGTAATGTCATCCTCTGTGATTAGCTGTAAAACTGACTGGCTGTAGCCTAGTCCACATAAAAAGCTTATGT
>NC_021161.2:48248189-48248480 GCF_000331145.2 Cicer arietinum
GAAACTTGTTAAAAATATACTATAAGTGTTTTTGATGTGACCGATCGATAAGTTAAACAATATATGAGGATAACTCATCAATGAAAATTAGTAGATCGAAAAAGCAAGATCGGAGAACACAATGGACACACCACTATCTAATGTCTTAATCAATCATGTATCTCACCAAAAAGAATCCACTAGTGAGTTCTAAAATCTAGAATATATTCTCAAACAAGAGTTGAGCATACTCAGATTCTAACAATCTCAAAAATCATTACTTTGTAACTCAAGGCTATATTGTTGACATAG
>NC_021161.2:48251588-48257917 GCF_000331145.2 Cicer arietinum
TATATATATATATATATATATATATATATATAGAATTAAATAAAATTTTAATTCACGTACAATACAAAGATTAAATTTGTTGTCTTGGTTTGCCTATAACCATCCTTGTCAATTTCCCGCAAAAGAAAAAGAAGAAATACTATATAAGGTTTTTAATTTTTCTTTTCTTTAATTTTGTTTTACAAACACAAAATTAACAAAATGAAAGAAAACGTAAAATATAAGAGGAAGAAAAAAAAGAGAAAAAAAAGTCAAAAAACAAAAAGGACCATCAAGCCGTTGCCAAGGCCAATTTAATTTGTAATTTATTCATCCTTTACTTATTTTATTTTATTCTTATTTTAATAAATTCGTACTTTATTTTACTTTCTTAAATTAAGGGTTTAATTCATTTCTCAAATAAAATATTAAATAATCTAAAAAATTAAAATGTTCTAATTATCAAATCTAAAACTAAAGTAAGAAAAGGAAAATCAAAAGAATTATAAGTGATAATTATTTAGATTTTTTCTATGTTTGACTATTGCAAACATCAATCACCTTTTAGCATTGATTATTTTCACTCACCTGCAAATCGTCATGACCACTTTTGCATAAGTTAAATGCACAAGTCACTTGTCACTTATAGGTACTTAGGTACTATAAATTAAATATCTTTTTTACGAGGATTATGTTATTATTTTAAATTTAAATATGTATTTTTGTTTTTTTAAATATATTTTATTTTGATTTTAGTTTTTATAACTTTATTTATTTGATTTATACTATTGCGAATTTTAATAAGCTTTGTAAAAGTCTTTTATGAATATTTTTTAGTAAAAAAATAGTGATTGACTAATTTTAGATAAAGTGACACATGGTGATTGTGTAATTGTTGTTGACTAGACAATACTTAAAATTTAAAATTTATTTTATTAGCTCATCTAATTATTTAATTAAAAACTTAAAATTAATTAATTAATTAATTAATAAACCAGTGAAATAATAAAAACTCAATAATCTTCATTTTCAACCTCAAGATTTTCAATAAAAATTCAACAACATTCATTTTCAACCATAACTTCTTCATCTTCAAATCACAAATTCTCATATCTGGATCATAATCCTAAAAATTCTAATCTCTCATTTTTTTTACATCAGACGTATAATCTTTCCCATTACCACCAAAGACATAGATTAATTTTTTTCTGCAACATAAACCTCTTACCCTCCACATTGTTTTTTCAGATATATTCAATCAAAAAGAAAAGAAAAATGCAAATTTAGTTAGAGATTAAAGATTGTTTATCGGGAAGGTAGAGGCAAAAAAATTAGAATTAAGAAGTTGAAGAGAGATAAAGTTGATTTTTTTCGGCAACAGAAAGAGTATATGTGAATCTCCGTCGAGGTTATGCTCGTCGGACGCTCTTTGATTTGGTTTGAAGAGAACATCAGACAAGAGAAGAACATAAGTTTTTTTAGTCTGTTTGATAGAGAAAGAAAGAAAGAGAAAGAGAAAAATAATAATAAAAGAAAACGAGGTGTGTTAGTTGGCTTATTTATCTATGTCTTTGGTGGTTATGGCAAAAATTATAGGTGTGGTGTAAGAAAAATGAGAGATTAGAATTTTTAGGATTTAGATCCAAATATAAGAATTTGTGATTTGAAGATGATGAAATTAGGGTTGAAGATTAATGTTCTTGAGTTTTTATTAAAAAATTTGGGGTTGAAGATTAAGATTATTGAGTTTTTATTATTTAATTGTTCAATTAATTAATTAGTTTTATGTTTTTAATTAACTAATTAATTGAGTTAATAAAATAAATTTTAAATATTATATATTGTCTTGTCAACAACAATTACAGAGTCACCATGTGCCACTTCATTCAAAATTAGGCATGTCAATTTTTTTATTAAAAAAGTTTTATAAAAGACTTTTTTAAAATTTGTTAGAATTTATAAGGGTATAAATCAAGCAAAAAAAATATTACAGGGACTAAAATAAAAAAGAAACATATATATTTGTTAGAAGCAAAAACATATATTTAAACCTTATTTTTATTATTTTCTAACATATTCAAAATGTTTGTTATAAAAATAAAAAGATAACATTTTTATAGTAACAAATATGTATCTTGTATTTTTTTATGGGTAACTAATAATTTTTTTTATAGTAACTAATATTTATCCCGTATTTTATTTATTTATTACCGACAAATATTTGTTTTATATATTTTATGTATCAATAATATATATTTATATCTTTTTTTATATATATTTATTAATAGTGAATATTTTTTTAAGATTAAATGAGTTTTTAATTTTTATAAAATTTTACTATTTTATTTTTAATCCTTTTGAAAAAAATTCATCATATTTAATAACTTTTTCATTAATTTTCCCCTAAGATACAAAATCATCAGCACCTATTTTCTATTTATATCTTTTTTTATATATATTTATTAATAATAAATATTTTTTTTAAGATTAAATAAGTTTTTAGTTTTTATAAAATTTTACTATTTTATTTTTAATGGTTCTGAAAAAAATTCATCATATTTAATAACTTTTTCATTAATTTTCCCCTAAGATACAAAATCATCAGCACCTATTTTCTTGCCTTCGATACTGCAACATGGACAAGTTTCTTGCTTGTTTGCTGCATTTTTCTTCTTACAAGCCAAAGACCCATAAATCAATTTGAATAAGAGATTTCTAATTTTTAAAAGACACTGTAGAATGCTGTTGTGTTACAGGTCGGATTTATTAAAGAAGGCAAGGGTGGTAGTAGTGGCAGAGCCGCGGAGGGTGGCACTATTCCACTCCGTGGAAATGTCCAAAAAAATCTGTGTTGTTTGTACCCAAAAAAAATCTCTTATTTAATGTACCTCTAATTAAATGTGTAAAAATAATAATAACTTTTAAAATATTTATTTTACTTCAAAATATAGAAACAGAGTCCAAGACAGGATATGGGCCTAATATGCACAACTCAATCATGACCAAAAAAAAAACATTAAAACCAACACTCTTTTAATAACTTATTTTGTTTGTCGTTTATATTTTGTGGCTCAGCCTAATGAAATATTACGAGTCAGATCATGATTCAAAGAACAATATGAAATTTTATTTTTTTAACAAGCGTACAATATTTCTTTTGAACAAAGAATACAATTTATTCAATAATGATGTACAATATTTCTTTTGAACAAAGAATACCATTTATTCAATAATGATATAAAATAGTAAATTAAAAATTACAATATAAATAAAATTTATACAATATAATTTTGTACTCTCGCCTTTCTCTGCTCGTTCATCAAAAATAATAATTGGACTCCTTACTTGAAAATTTCCATCATCCCAAACTAAAGAAGCCGAGTTGATAGACTTCTTTAGTTTTCCTTCTATGGTGAGAACATATGTTTTTTTTTCTCCCAGTGAAGTGAACGACAAAACACTGGGGTTTACTGAAACAGTGAGTCCTTTAGGTACTGTCACAATTGCTCTATATATCGACATCGGTAATCCAACATTTGTAACAGTCCTTTTAAAGCTTCCACTTAGGTGATGTTTGGGGTGTGGAGCTTTGAGAGCAAAGGATGGATAATTCAAATCCCTTGCTGATACAGTGCCGAAGCAACTAATGACATCCTCTGTGATTAGCTGTAAAACTGACTGGCTATAGCCTAGTCCACATAAAAAGCTTATGTAGTCTATTTCTGTGGCATCATATACCAAGCCGGGATTCACAGCCTTAACAGGGTCAATTTGGCCTGCTCCGTAAGCAAATTCTGCATCTTGATTATAAGTGGGACTCATCTGCTTCGCTGCAACACAAGTCATACACAATGTTTTCTTTTTTATATTAGCTTAAGATATACTAAGTAAACTATATTGACCTCAAAGTAGTAGAAAATTTTGAAAAATCCTTCAAAAATCTTCTTAATCTACAATTGTTAGTATCACTTGTACCAAACTATGTACTTTATTATTTATTTATAACTTTAAAGATAAATTAATTTTAAATTTGTTAACTTTAAGTTTTATCTAATTTTTTTTTTATTGTTTATAATTTTTTTAGTTGACAAAATGAGTTCAGTACTATACACTAATAATACTGACAATAAAAATTGACAAAACAAACATAAAAGTTTGAATGTATTAAAAATTAAAAATTAAAAATAAAGTGAAGTATAAATGTACTTATTTTTCAAGAGAATACATATTTTAATATAAAAGGAAAGAGAAGTATAATTTAAACTCCTCACCTATTTATAATAAAGATTCAACTTTGTAAAAGACAACTATTTTCAAATATTAATTAAACTAAGCAGGGGATAAGTTTAGTTTTCTTAATGCATGCACATTTTGATTGAGGTGTGAAACTACTCATTTCAATTACCTGTTGTCATTAGAGCTGAACGGATAACAGCAGGTGACCATGTAGGATGAAAAGATTTGATGTACCCTGCTGCACCAGAAACATGTGGACAGGACATTGATGTTCCTGACACAATATTGAACTCTAATGTTCTGTTCTCACCAGAAAATTCAGAAATTGGGGAAAGTGGAGGCCAACTAGCTATAATATCTACTCCTGGAGCAGTTAAATCAGGCTGCAATATTAAACAAAAAAATGTTAACAACAAATTAACATGATAAAGATGTATTTAATTTATTAATTCATATGAAAGATACCTTGAGAATCTCAAGTGTAACATTGTTTGGACCCCTTCCTGAGAAAGAGGGCACCTCGGGTGCCAAAGTATCTCTTAACTCATTTGTTTTGAAAATTGTTGCAGTTGGAGTCCTGCAAATTGATTTATACAATAAAAATTAGATGAGTATGGTTCTGTAAATTATTGTTAGTGAATAAGGAACCTTGATTTAATACCTTTTAGAATGTATGTATTTGCGTATTTTGGTGGCATCCTTGGTGTCAAGATAACACGCAGGCAAAGGAAAACTGTATGCGACATTTATATATGCTATCCCCTGTATCAAGAGGCCAGCAGCACCTACTCTAAAAGCCTCTGGTGCTCCTTCATTTCCTTCGCATAGAACAATTTTTCCTTTCACCAATTTTTCATCCAATGAATTGATGGGGCAATTCCTGCAATTTTAGATCAATTTCATTAACAAATTACATATTTTTGAGAATATTCTACAATTCAATTTTGTAGCATAATTGAATATGTTAAATGTTATTGAGTTAAATTTATTGAATTCCCCCGTAAAAGTATGTCATTTTAGTGCCAATCCTTTTTTTTTTATATATATATATATATATTATCTTTTAATCATTACAGTTTTTTGTTAAATAAAAGAAATAAATTGATGATATATATATATATATATATATAGTTGACAAATTTTCACGTTCATTTGTTTGTCATAATTGTAATTTTTTACATTGTATTTTAATTTAAAGATATGAAGGCAAAATATACCTAGATGAATCTCCATCGAAGCCTGCTTCCTTATTCGGTGCATCTCTGGAATAGATAAGAGGATACAGTTCTCCCTTTAGATCAAAATTATTCAGAGAGGTACCCTGTACATGAACCATAGATATTGTCATTCTCATCACTGTTATGATATATAAAAATGATTAATCTTCTAATTAAATATTCATATCATCAACTTCCAAACCAAATTATTTTTGCTTAGATTTAAGAAACAAAGACTACTGTGTAACTTATTCCATTGAATTAAAATATATATCATGAAAAAATGATTGTCTATCATAGAATAAAAACAGTGATTTACCTCAAAAAATTTGTTATTCCCTAATTTGACTTGGGTAACAAATTTTCTATCCAAAGTGCTTGCAGCCACAGAAATTGCCCAAGGTGCGACATTCATTACTGATGCGTGATTTGGACCTGAGTTCCCAGCCGCACATACAGTTAGTATTCCATTTTTCATTGCATGGAATGCACCAATGGATAATGCATCGCTGAAATGAGTATCGGCAGTTATTTTTCCTCCAAGCGAGAACGAAATTATGTCGACTCCATCAGCAATGGCATCATCAAATGCGGCGAGAATGTCCATGTCGTCGCATCCACTAGACCAACACACTTTATAAACGGCAATTCGTGCTGACGAAGCCCCACCTCTTGTCGTTCCTTGCCCAAAGCCTAACATACTGGCCATGCTAACAGGGTTTCCAGCTGCTATTGAAGCTATATGGGTTCCATGCCCATTTGTGTCTCTTGGAGATACGCTCAAGTCTTTATCAATTTTACTTTTATAATATCTAGCTCCAATTATTTTACTACAAAAAAGTATTTTATATTATTAGCATTTCAACATAAGTTATAGAAATATGAAATTTCTACCAT
>NC_021161.2:48260704-48328412 GCF_000331145.2 Cicer arietinum
TGAATTCATAAAAGTAAAATAGTTAGTACATTTGATACGTGAAAGTAAGCCTTCTAGTTTGAGAACTTGTGTTAAAGTTAATAATAATTTATTTCATTACCATAAGTTTATAAAAGTAAAAGAGTTGGTACATTCATACTTTGGTTAATTAATTAATTCATAAAAGTAAAATAGTTAGTACATTTGATACGTGAAAGTAAGCCTTCTAGTTTGAGAACTTGTGTTAAAGTTAATAATAATTTATTTCATTACCATAAGTTTATAAAAGTAAAAGAGTTGGTACATTCATACTTTGGCTTTTGTATTTCAGAGTTGGTTAATTAATTAATAATATTTAAACTGTTATTCCTGAGATAAAAGTTTAATTTTTTTTTGTTAAAGTTAAAAACTTAATTTTATAACTTAAAAGAATAAAATTTAAATATCTTTAAAACAGTTATAAAATATAATAATCATTAATACCAATTTAATTAATCATAATTTTTTAAAAACTGTGATAACATTACATTAATTTTTTCTACCTCTTTCATATATCTTTATCAATTTCCTTTCTTTGATAAGTTCTTTAGCATCTTTGTCAATTAGTTGTATATTGCTTTAGCCCATAAACTATTAGACACATATAAGGTAAGTTTTGTAAATTTTAAAGATGAATCCAATACACAATATATTTACCCATTTTGATTCATATGAGTAAACTCCAACTCATACTTGATACCAAGTCAGTAAATTGAATTCAACAACGTTTCTTTTTGAAAATCATGGTCCCACTACTTTATTGCATGTTGTAGATCAATGACTAACATTTAAAGGTTAATTATTTTCCTAGATTTATAAATTAGTGTGCATTTTTGGATTTTATTTTTAAAAACAAAAATGGTAATATGAATGGAAAGCTAACTCTTTATTAATATTGATATCAACTACAAAACTTTCTGAGTTTTTTTTCTAATTTTGAAGTTAACAAGCTAAAAAGTATATTAGACATATTATGGGATGAAACATTGACAAATTGTCATCCACATCAGCATATTGTTTTTGCAGGGAGTTTTCTTTTTTCCTTTGCAAAGATAGACACCACCCCAACATGTGCTACATATCACAAATAGGTCAATAGAAAATAATAGTTTCCAAAATCACCAACCATTTTATTCGCTTCTTCCTCAGTTAGTTCTGCAACAAAGCCACTAAAACTATGTTCGTAGTGCTTAAGTACAGACTTAGGCAATTGATTAATTCTTGATGAAGTTCTGAATAGGAAAAAAATAGTTAGATAAATAATCACAATATATAATATGTGGTAGTCTTATTGTGAATTAATCACAATATATAATATATTTTTATTGTTTTATATATTATATTCAATAATTTCAATGTTGCTACATAAAAATTGACTTTTTTATTGACAGCAAAATTTGTAGGTAAGAGTCTAAAAACTGTAGGAATAGTCCATAAAACCTATACTTACGGAAATTTAATCGGTTGTATATAAGTTTTCTATACCCACGGTTTTTACCGTCGCCAGAAGTTATAGTGACGGACTTTGATTGATGGACATGACCCTGACATTTAGCTACAAAATTTTTACCATTGGTATAGAGTTTAGCAAACTTACCAATAGTTTGTTCCATGGGAATGGTTTTGATAGCAAATAATTTTGTTTCAATATAGATTGTATATTAATTTAGTATTTTATTTCCAAAAATAATCAAACTATATATAAAGAAAATATACAATAAAATAAACATATTTAAGAATCAACATGAAATAAAAGTTCTTCATCATATATATTATAAATTAACAAAAACACTTACGAGCATATCAAAATAGCTAAACCATGTTAACTTTAGAGTATTTACTAATAATACAAGAATTGTCTTATTGACGAAATAATAGGCATACAAAGTTTTACATAACAATTTAAAAAAAAATTAAATATCCACTTAATTGCCAAAACTTCCTCTTCAACGACAAATTAATTTTAAGTCTTCATCTACAAGTAATAAAAAAGAAAATGAATAAATATTCAATTCAACATAAAAAATATTACTCTAAAAAACAAAAGAAATTAATAATTTTAGTGAGAATTAATTAATAGAAACTAAATGTCATTTTCATTATAATTGTTGGTACTGTCTAGATTAGAAAAATTGAAATGGTTAGAAGCACTAGAAGTATAAGAACCAATCACAAAAAATAGAAGATGTTACATATGAAAAATATTGAACCTATGAAGCAACTTGTATTTTAGATAAGAAGATTGATCAAATATGATATACTTGTCTTGTATTTTGCATTCTAAGCATCAAGTAACATGGATAAAATTCAGCTTCAATTATCTCCAACAATCTTATATGATACAATATGGACATGCCTAACAAATAAGATAATATTGGCAAGGGATATGATATATATGCATCTAAGAATTAATTACTCTAGTACAAAGGGAGGAATTAAACATAACAACTATTTGTTTCACAGTCACTATTCAATCATAAAAATGTTGACATTGGTGCACACTAAAAATAGAAGTAGATTAAAGAGAATATATATTTAATGCTTGGTTATAAAATAGAAAATCCAAATAACCTAGATGCTTAGTAGTGATTAAGAACAAGTATATACAATTACTATCATTTAAAATTATAATCATGAAATGAAGTGAAAATAAACTTTCTTTAGACAAAATGATATCCAAATATTTTTCTATTACTTCTTATCAAGAAACTATTGTAAATTAGAAGCAAAATAAAAGTACTCACGAAGAAGTTGGAACATACCTCAACCAATGGATTGTAGTTCAACACCTCAATTGCAACTAGAATAGCCCTGATTTCAAAATAACATCGGATATACAACATAATAACCATGAATTTTATTTTAATCATTATAAAATATCAAGATTTTACTTTGAATTTCTATGAAATTTTCTCCTTTTTAAATTCTCTATATGTGATTTTTGTCGCCGATGAAATGTCAATTGAAGTTGACCAAAGGAAGATGACGTGGAACTACCAATTATAATTGAGTTAGCGATGCCACATGGGCAACTCTGTGTTTTTTAGTTATTATTAGTATTTTGGAATTTTTATGGTACAATTGAAATAATTTAATAATATTAAATTAAATCATCAATAGCATAATAATATATTACCTATGAGTAAATTTGACAATATTTTGAATTTAACATCACCAAAATTTAAAGTTTAAAATTTTTATTCTATTTTATAATAATTAATATTTATTTATTAAATTATATAAAAAAAATAACTAAATTTCTTCTCTCCTCTCTCATTATCTCTTCGTTGCACAGTCTCTCATCCGTTCTTTATCGTCTTTCTTCTACGTTCTTCTCTGTCTTTCTCCTATGTACTGCATTGTCTATCTGTAATCTCTATTGTTAGTTCATTAAGAATCAAAGATAAACTTAGAAACAATGATGATGTGTGATCGATAACACCAAGACGACACTAATGCAAACATAAACGGATTGAGACTGAGACATTGTGGTGAGAGAGTTTTTCTCACGGCAATGGAAAGACGACGAAGGAGAACGATTTTCTTTGACTATGGAGGGTTTGGCAAATATAATTTCATCAACTTAATATATATATATATATATATAAATGAATTAAAGAAATTTAATGTATTTGGTTTACATTTCTATGTTATTTGACTTACTTATATTTTAAATTAAATATGTTCAATTTGTTATATTTTCAGTTTCCACCTCAACCATATCACTTTAACAATATTAATATTAATATGTCTAGTTATTTTGATAGAAAATGTGGGATATGTAAATAATATTTTAAGTTTTTTTATTACTTAGAAAAATATATTTTTGTTGATAATAAATAGTAAATATTATTAATAAATATTTAATGTTAAAATCTGTTAAATATAATGTATATAACATTAGTTACCTCAACAATAAAATAATTAAATATATTTTTTTTAAAGTTATTGCAGTTGAAAAATTAGGATTGAAATCAATTTGGTTGAGTAAATGGAATTCTGAATGGTGGGAGTATTTATTCTCCAGTAAAGTAATTTCTTGTGAGAATTTAAATACAACGAGTAGTAATAACATTGTATGTTTTTTAATATTAAAGAAACAAACATTATTTGTAATTAATTTAAAGGTAATTTATTTCTTATGAAGGTTTGTATATGATTAATTTAAAGGGATAATTATATTATTATTATTATTATTATTATTATTATTATTATTATTATATAACCATGAATATGAATAAAAAATTATTAATAACTATTAACAATAGATCATTTTATTTTTGAACTTATGACAACAATTAAATCAAAAGAATCATTTTCAACACTTAGAAAAAAAAAATCATTTCGATCCACATGAATAATAATACTTGCCTCATGCAATAAAGAGAGATAAAGACATGTTTACTATTATGCAACAAAAGTATAAGATAGACATTCTTTTAGGTTTAAGAGACAAAATGAAAGATATTTGTCATTTATTTATTTTTTTACCATATTTGTCATTTATTTAATAGCACTATTTTAAGATAAATAAATATACATTAATATTATTACTAAACAAGAAAGTGAACAACTCATAAATTCATCCAACATGAACATAGATAATAATAAAAATTACAACCATGACATATAAGTGATTTATGTATCAATGAAATATTCTCAAGCATTAATTCTTGCATATCTATCTCTGCTAGAAAGTGAAAAAGCCTATGAGATAGCATGCATTTACTATGCTGACCCCATTTTGTGGTTTTGATCATTATTGGTTTTTTTCAAAAATTATAAAATGATTATTTTGTTATATTGATCAAAAAGTGTTCAAAGTGGTAATTTGATAAGAAGTTGATTAGTGCGTATCAAATTTTAGCATATTCTGAAGGGCTTTCTTTTTGTCATTCTTAATGCATAGATATAATCTATATATCAAAATATGTGCACATTATTCAATGCCTAATTCCAATTTAGTTTTATTCTTTATTCTTTTAAAAAAATATATTAGCCTACTCCCATAAAAAATTATATTAATTAGAAGAACACAACATGACAAGGACTTTCCAAATTGAAAAGAAAAGTATTAAAGAATGACATAAAAATAGGATACATGACATGTAATTTAATTTAAAAAAATTAAGTTAATAGCATTTTCATTTGTGATGATATAGAAGAGTTCCTTGCGATACCGGTAACTTAAAAAAATGCTTAACAATTATTTAATTTTTATGTAATCATTTGGAACCAAATAAATAATAATACTTATGAGTCCCAACAATGATAAAATGATTCCTATTTTGTGGTTTTGATTATTGGTTTTGATTATATTGGTAAAATGATTCCTTTTTTTTTTTATTGATAAAAGAGAGTGCTCAAAGTGGTAATTTGAAAATTCCATCCATAAATTTACTTTGTATATATTACTAGAAGAGGCCAATTAAGCTTTCAAAATATTGATCATGTTATAACTAAATAGTTGCAAATTAATTAGTTCAATGCACATATTAATTTAAAAAAATTAAGTTAATAGCATTTTCATTTGTGATATAGAAGAGTTCCTTGCGATACCGGTAACTTAAAAAAATGCTTAACAATTATTTAATTTTTATGTAATCATTTGGAACCAAATAAATAAATAATTTGAAAAGGAGCTTTTGGTGAGTAAGCCATTACTATCATACCTGTTGGCTAGCTAGGAAATTCAAGGGATAGATAACGGCACGAGTTACGTACTCTCAAATAATACTATTTATTTTTCTAGTTTATAAGTTGATTTATGAATAAATGTGAGTTCCAAAGAGAGAAAACAAAATAAGATAAATATTTACTAATTATTTTTTTAAAAGGGTAAACATGTTTTGAATCTATAAAATATCTATCTATTAAATTAGATTATCTTTGATGAAGAAAATTTATAAATTAAAAAAAGACTAATTAAATTGAATCTGAAAAATAATAACAAAAATTACAAATGTAAATTTCTCTAATATTATTTTTTGCATTTTGATCTATGGTAGGAAATGAACAAACCATAGATAGATGGTATTAACTAAGGTTGGTCCTATTTTGTGGTTTTTATTATTTATTTTATTCAATTTTATAAAATGATTCTTTTGTTTCATTTGATAAAAAAGAGTGCTGAAAGTATTAGTTTGATAAAAGACTCGTTGGTGTGTACTAAATTTTGGCATCATTCTAGCAGGGCCTTTTTTTTTAATTTAATTTTTAACAAAAAAAGAATGAAGTATAAAAATACCACCATTCATTATTTGCTATTAAGGTTGAGAATCTTGTCCATTAATTATTGTCAGCTTTTTTAAATGATTTTTCCTTTTTACTCATATCACTCTCTTCATTGATCCATGTATATCAATATGTTTTGCCTTTTTCTTCATTTCACTGTGTGTACCTTAAAATAAACCTTTCTCAACAATGGAAAATTTTGGTTTGATGCATGCATCTGCAGCTTTCCATAATTCCATGTAAACGAGTATAGGGTGGGATAGGGGACTAGAAAAGTTAACCTGCATATAATTAATTCTAAATATTGTGTGGGCAATTTTTTAAAAGATTTATTAGATTAGCTTTTTGTCATTTTTTCAAAATATTGTTTGTCTATGTTAGATTTATTAGATTGACAATTCTGCCTTGGTATATTTCTTCTACCAAAATATTTGTCAAAGATTTTCTTATTAAAAATAAAGATGGTTTAATATGGTCTCGGTCTACGTATAAATTTTGTTTTTTTTTTTATTTTAATAAATGTTATATTCATTCCTTTTTTTTATTAATAATAATGAGTCTACTATTAAACTATTTTATTACAAGTTCGTATTAGATATACCTTTAAAAATATTATATTATGATGTACTCTTATATTGTAACTTAAAATTATAGTCACTTTTAAACTGTGATAATGTACATATTTTTTAATAAATTATTTCAGTAATAAAAAAGAGAGAAATATAATCTATCTTTTATCTTTTAAATATGTCATGATTTTGTAGAAAGTTAAATGTAATATAAATACAATTGCAACTCAACTCATAGATATATACAATAGTATACCCAAACACATAAATACAACCCATCAAATCCAAAATTTCTAAGAGCATGTGAAACATTTGTTTTCGAGCATGTGAAACATTTGCTTTAGAGCACAAGAAATCCAACACCAATTACACACACTTTCTACTTATATACATTTACTTTTTAACATTTAGAGCTTTCTACACCTATCTCACTATTATTAACTAACTTATTCATATTTAGCTACTATTGCTTGCTTTCTGAAAAGAAAAAGAAGATACTATTACATGCTCTTTATTTTATTAGAATTTAGTATTTGCTCTTTATTTTAAAATGTTATTTTAGAAATAAGAATTTAATTTTTCTATTTTTATTAAAGATAAGAGCTTAATTTTATAATCCAAAAGATTAAAATTTAAATATCGATTAAAAAGTTCTAAAATATAATAATTATTAATACCACTTTAATTAATCATAAATTTTTTTAAAATGATAACATTACATTATTTTTTCTACCTCCTTTATGTGTCTTTATCAATTTCTTTCTTTGATAGAATCTTTAACATGCTTATCAATTAGATGTATATTGCTTTATACTCATATTGTGGTCCATAGACTATTAGACACATATCTACTACAAATCCACATCATCTATACAGTAAGTTTTCACATAAGAATTCATATAGGTAAGCTACCTTTCATTTTCATTTGATGGTAGCAATTTCAATGGACCCCATGTCACGTGAGAGAATTCAATCCCCATAAATAGGGATATGGTAATTTGGAAGTTTAATAATCATTATGTTCTATAAATAAAATTATAATCATAATGAATGCTATATATTTTTTAAAATTTTATTATTCATTTCAAGTCTGGGTACGTATTTGTTGGAGACCAAGCACGCCACTCTCTAAGTGAAAAGAGCATGACCTTTTTAACCTTAACAGAAGAAAAAAAAAATTCAATCTTGTTTTTGGTTATTTGAAAAGTTGTATAGAAATTAAAAACTTTGAAATTATTGTGTATTAATGGTTTCATAATATGTGAATAGTTTTTCAATTAAATATGATTTATTTTGTGATGATGAAATTATATTAAATACATGATAAAATAAAAAAAATTTATGAAATTTATTATCATACGTGCACATCAAATATTAAATATGATAATATTTATTTTATAGTTATTATATTTTATTTTTATGAATGCTTGTCAAAGTTTATCCAAAATCAATGTATCTAGAGGCAAAATGATTTTCTAGTGGAAGATGTGCTTCAAAAGATTGTTGGTGTATCCTGTTCCATTTCTTGATGAGGCATCTCATGTACCTGAAAGCATTGTTTTTTCTTTCTTTCAAAATTATCGTTGATCGATTTTTTTTTTAATTTTTCATCTTAATATGTTTTGGATAAATCTAGTTGTGTTATATCATTGTTATTTACTACTGTTTTCTAGCCACTCTAAAAGGCATTCATTTCAAGTTCTACTTGTTTGGATTTGTTCTTACATTAATCTATAGGATTTTCAATCTCTTTTACTCTATGCTTTATTGGTTTAAGCTATTTGAATGGTTGAGTTTAATTTGTTTTGAATTATTGTATTGGATTTGTTTTATATGGTTGGGTATGATTATGTTAGTTCATTTAACTTCTAGTATAGTTTTTTTATTTTGATATATTTGGCCCAGTTAAACTTTACAGAAAACAAAGATAGGATATGAGCTTAATCATGACAAAAATTAAAAAAAAAAAAAAAAAACAAGGATATGGCCTTATCTCACAAAGGGTTATGTACCGAGCACCCCCCACTTGTACCTCCCACCCCCTCATCATCAAGGAAAATTCCAAATTGCCTCTAATATTATTAGTAAAAACCCCCCAAAAAGATTCTCTTCTTTTTTTTTTCATCCATTTTATTCGAAAGTTTGAATTGTCTGAATTACATTTGCAAACATTCGAACCTCTGAAACTTTTGAAATCCAAAAGTAAGATAAATTTCGAAACTTTGAAATTTTCGAAATATTAACTTTCTAAATTTCAAAAGTTTCCATGAACATGAAACTTTCGAAATTTAGAAATCTTCGAAACTTTCTGACAATCTGAAAGTTTCGTAATATAAAATTCAGAATGTTTTTCAATTTCGAAACTTTGTTATTCATTAAAAGTTCCGAAATGCATTTTTATTAGTAATAAATAGTAATGAATTAATACTAATAAATAGTAATAAATTTATAATAATAAATTTATAGTAATAAATACTAATATATTTATAGTAATAAATTAATAGTATTAAATTTGATATATAATTTCGGAAGTTTCTTGTCAGATTTTCTAAAAATGAATTGAAAATTTCGAAAGATTGGAATTTTTTGAAACTTTCGAAATTGACTTACTTCGAATGTTTGAAATTTTTGAAAAATATGTGTTTCGGAAGTTTCACATTCATCCAAATTTTCGAAATTTTCTGAAAATTTTCATTTCGGAACTTTCATATTCAACGAAAGTTTCGAATGATATGTGTTTCGGAAGTTTCAAATTCTTCCAAACTTTCTGGAAATAATAACTTCGAAACTTTCATATTCATCTAAAGTTTCGAAATTGGTAATTATTTCTGTAAAATTATATTTCGAAAGTTTCTAATTTAACAAAAGTTCCGAATAGATATAAAACTCACTTTTAATTATTCCAAAAGTTTAAAACTTTCGAATATTAAGAAATTTTTTGTAAGTTTTGAAAGTGGGGGTGAGAAAAGAGAGTGATAAAATAAAAATGGTAAAATAGTCATTAGAAAAAAATGAGGGGGTGAGAGGTAAAAATAGAGGGGTGCACGGTACAATTCTCTCTCACAAATTATATTTTTGTTCTTTATCTTTTTAATTGAGTGTGGCCAAATAAAATATACACTTTTAATATTTTTGTTTGTAGTCTATATTGTGTCTCTATTTACAATATTGTATGAGTCTACCGAAATAATTATGAGCTTGATCTTGATTCAAAGAATAATATGATGTCATATTTCTTACTTTATTTTCTTTTAACAAAAAAAAAATCAGATTAATAATATAAAATAGTAAATTAAAAATTACAATATAAATAAAATTTATACGATATAAATTTGTATTTTTTTTTCTGCCCATTCATCAAATATAATAATTGGACTTCTTGAATTTACGTCATTCCAAACTAAATAAACCGATTTACTAGACCTCTTCGATTTTTCATCTACGGTGAAAACATATGTTTTATATATGTTTTATTTTCTCCAAGTAAAGTGAATAACAAAACATTGTGGTTTACTAAAACATTAATCTTTTAGAAGTTGTTACAATTGTTTTATATATTGGCCTTGGTGATCTAGCATCTGTCTTAGTAAAACTTCCACTAAAATGATGTTTGGGGTGTGGAACTTTAAGAGCAAAGGAGAGATAATTCAAATCCCTTTACTAATGTGTTTATTGTGCCGGAGCAACTACTAGCATCTTCTGTGATTAGTTGTAAAATTGTTTTTTTTTTTAAAGCTTGTCCAAATAAAAATCTTATATAATCTATTTCAATAGCATCATATATTAAATCCAGATTCACAGCCGTAACATATTTAATTTGATCTGTTCTATAAGTAAATTCTGCATCACAATCATTAATAAGACTTATCAAAGCAAAAAAAACACAATGTTTTTTTTTTGTTAGCTTAGAACATTCTAAGTAAATAATGCTCACCCAAATCAAATTATTTTAATCTCTTATGAAAAGTAAACATGCACTACATGTTTATTTTAACATAGAATTTAAAAAAACAAATAAAAGGAGGTAATATTGAACAATCATTCAAATATTTTCTTTATCTACGTCTTCGGTTTCACATGTAAAAAATTATGAATAATTTATAATTAATTTATAATAACTTTAGAATATAAAGTAGTATTAAATGTAACAACTTTTAAGCTTTATCTAAATCTTAATTTTTTTTTTATCATTTATAATTTTTTAGTTAACAAAATGTGTTCAGTACTATATATTAATAAATTAAAGGTAGAGAATCTTAGAAGTCCATATCTTAGAGGCAGAAAAGTTAAAGGTAAACTCATCATTCTTTATTTTTTTATTAATAATAATAACTCTACTATTAAACTATTTTATTAGAAGTCTGTATTAGATTTACCTTTAAAACTTTAAATATAGGTGTACTGTTATGTAGCTAAAAATTGTTAATGTACATATTTTTTTAAAATTATCCTTCTATTATTAAGAAGATAAATAATTTCAACAATAACAAAAAAAAGAGAAATATAATCTGTCTTTTAAATATGTCATTAGTTTTATAGGTAATTAAATGTAACATAGATATAATTGCATTCTACCTTACTAAATATACACTCCCCAATTTCTGATATTGACTATCTTACCCTTTTTGAATTTCCAAAAATTTCAGAATATTCGAATGTTTGAAACTTTCGAAATTATTCAAAGTGAGTTTTTTTTTCTATATTTCGAAACTTTAGTTAAATTCAAAACATTCGAAACCTAAATTAACAAAATTAAATACAAATTTCGAAACTTTCGATCAATCTGAAAGTCTCGAAATGAATTTTTCCAGAAACCTTTGAATGTTTGAAAGAATGTGAAACTTTCGAAACTTTTGAAACTTTTGATGAATTTGAAAGTTCCGAAACACAAATTTCAGAAAATTTCGAAATTTTCGATGAATCTGAAACTTCCGAAACACATATTCTTCGAAAGTTTCAAACAATCGAATTATGTTAGTTTCAAAAGTTTCAAAAACTTCGAAACTTTCGAATTTTTCAATTTTTTTAATTATTAATTAAATTTATTACTAATTTTCCAAATTAGGAATAGCAATGTATTACTAATTTATTACTAATTTTGAAATTTATTACTAATTAAATTTATTACTAATTTTTCAAAATTCGAAACTTTCATTGGATTTCAAACTTTCGAAAGTTGAATTTTCAAAAGTTGCATTATGTTCGAAAGTTTTGCATTTCGAAACTTTCTGCATTTCAAAACTTTCGTATTCAATGAAAGTTTCGAAAGTTTCATTATTTTTGGGAAAAATGAACTTTGAAAGTTTCATTATCATAAAAACTTTCGAATTTCTAGTAAAATCATGTTTCGAATATTTGGAAATTTTGAATTTTTACTTACTTTTGTATTTCGAATGTTTCAATAATTCGAAGGTTTGGTAGGGTCAGATTCGAATAATTAAAAGTTTCGAATGAAGTGGGTGAAAAAAGAAAAGTAATTTTTTTTGGAATTTTCATATATGAAGCTAAGGGCAACATGGTATTTTCCATATAAATCGGGGGTGGAAGGTCAAAGTGGGGGGTGCACGGTACAAACCTCTATACAATGGTATGCTCAAAGACATAAATACAATCCAACAAATCCAAAATCTCTCCTAACATGTAAAACATTTGTTTTGGACGATAAGAAATCCTCCATCAAAATTATACACACTTTCTACTTATATACATTCATTTTTTAATATTTGGAGCTTTCTACAGCTATCTCACTATTATTAACTATCTTATTCATATTTAGCTACTATTGCTAGCTTTGTAAAAAAAAAAATACTATTACATGATATTTATTTTACTCGAATTGAGTATTTGCTCATTTGCTCACTTGATATGTGAAGAGAAGCCTTGTAGTTTAAGAATTTGTGTTAAATTTAATACTTAATTTTTTATACCGTGTAAAAGAGTTCATAAAAATAAAAGAGTTGTTAAGTTGATACTTTATAGCTTTTCGATTTATCTGTTAAGTTGTAGATTTGTATTTGAGAGATGGTTAATTAATTAATAATTTTAAAGTGTTATTTCAAAGATAAGAGTTTAAATTTTGTATTTTATTAAAAATAAGAACTTAATTTTATAACTCGAAAGAATAAAATTTAAATATTTTAAAACAGTTATAAAACATAATAATTATTAGAACCACTCTAATTAATCATATTTTTTTTAAAAAAAAATAACATTACTTTATTATTTCTCT
This sequence comes from Cicer arietinum, assembly GCF_000331145.2. NCBI lineage: Eukaryota > Viridiplantae > Streptophyta > Magnoliopsida > Fabales > Fabaceae > Cicer > Cicer arietinum. The sequence goes on from NC_021161.2 coordinate 48,273,755, forward strand.
ACCTCTTTTCTATGTCTTTATCGATTTCTTTTCTTGGATAAAATCTTTAGCACCCTTGTCAATTAGTTGTATATAGTTTTATACTCATATTGTGACCCATAAACTATTAAACACATATCTAGTACAAATCCACATCATCTAGTTTGTGTTTTCATATTTAAAAATAAATATCCAATGTACAATAAGTTTTCACATAATAATTTATAGGTAAGTTTTGTAGATTTTAAAGATTAATTCAACGAACAGTATATTTACACATTTTGATTCATATGAGTAAATTCTAACTCATTCGCGATACCCAGTCATGAAAACTGAATTCAACAATGTTTCTTTTCAAAAATCATGGTTCCACTATTTTATTGCAGGGGTTTTGATGGAAATATCCTGTTTTTTAAATTATAATTTCACAATGCTCCACTTTTAAAAGAAAATATAAGAATGTCCTACTTTTTAGCTTCAGTTGTTCATCGCAACCTGAGGATGCGACCTGAAGAAGAAAAAATTTAATATTAACTGATGGTCACATTCTGGGGATGCGACCTTCTAGGCCTCTTAATTTTTTTTTTTTTTTGCCATTTGCATTTGTTATTGGGTAAATTATATTTATTACTATTAAATAATTTAAAAATTCAAAATACTATTATAAATAATAATAATAATAATAAATTTAATAATATTATATAACTTTTAATAATTATAATAATAAAAAGAATAATAATAATAATAATAATAATAATAATTTTAATAATAAGAATAAAAAGAAAATTCTATTAATAAAATAAAATAAAAATACATTCAATTAAAAGAAAAAATGCATTAAAAAAAGAAAAATAATAATAATAATTTTAATATAACAATAATAATAATAAGAAAATTATATTAATACATTAAAATAAAATTGCATTAAATCAAAAGAAAAAAATACATCAATTCTGAGTAGATGTGCCAGTTTGGACAATGTTTCTTAGTATAACCTGGTACCCGACATAATCCTATTTTGCAATTTTGCTGGTAAACTAACACTTAATATTATTTTTGTTAACAATTGAGTTATTGATTATTTAATAAATTAAAAATAATTAAAAAATCAAAATACTATTAATAAAATAAAATAAAACACATTATATTGGAGAAAAAAAATGCAGTTAAACAAGAAGAGGTTGTTAAGAAATTATTTTATCGGCAAAATATAAGGAATACGTTATTTATTTTGACACATTCTTATAACAACATCCTCCTATTTTTTGTTTTTGACAAATTATTACAACAACTTCCTCCATTTTTGCACGTTATTATTACAACTTCCTCATATTTTTCTTATCTAATAAATAAAAATTAATGAAAATAATAATAATAATAATAATAATAATAATAATAATAATGATAAAATATAAATTTGATATATTTTTTCCTTCAGTATTTTTTCTTTAATTTAACGTGTTTTATTGGTTCAATTTAATTAATTTTATTTTATTAATATAATTTACTTTTAAAGTAGGGCAAAAAAGTACGGCAATTCTATATTTTTTTTTTTAAAGTAGGGCATTTTGGAATTAAAAAGAAAAAAAAAAAGAGATATTCATGTCAAAATCCCTTTTATTGCATGTTATAGATCAATGATTAGCATTTAAAGGTTAATTATTATTTTTAGATTTATACATTAGTGTGTTTTTGTGGATTTTAATTTAAAAAAAAAAAAACAGCAATATGAATAAAAAGCTAACTTTTTGTAAATATTGATATTCAACTTCAAAACCTTGTGGGTCTCTTTTCTAATTTTGAAGATAACAAATTAAAAAGTTTTTCATATATAAAGAATATGGAATTAAACATTGACAGATTGTGATCTGCATATATAGGCATTGTTTTTGCTCCAAATTCTTTTAAAAAATATATGAAATAATCAATTAAAGAAAATTGATGGTAAATAATTTAATAAAAAAATTAAATAACATTTTAATCGTCATAGTTTACGTTCAATCAAGTTGAAATATGGATACTTATATTTATATTTATCTTTCTACTTCTCCTAATTATAACTTGTAATGCTTGTAAAAATATTAATCAGATTTCTCATGATAATAAATGTCTTTTGTTGATAAACTTTTCTAAGCCAAAAATAACACATGACATTAATTATATTTGAGATATGTCAAAAAAATGGACGTACCATGCATCAAATGGATGTGGCCTCAGACCGAATTCTTCAAAAGCTTTAGGAGTCACCTTAGGGTTGACGTGGAGTTATGCACTTTCAAGTCATTTATATCCTGTTTCTTTATGTCCTTTCAATTTTTAAGTAGTCATAATATCACTGTCCTTTAGAGCGGTTTTTTATGTCGTAGTCCATTTGATTTTTGAGTAGTTCTAATACTATTGTCTTTTTAGAGAGGTTTTTGTGTCGTAATTCCTTCAATTTATGAATGGTCTTAAGAACCATATTTTTAGAGTGACCATTATAGTTATATTAATGATATAATTTTAGAACGGTTATCTATGGTGCAGTAGAATACTAATATAATTTTAACTGTCTTGCATAATTTTAGACAGTGCTGCGAAACGTCTGAAATAGAGTGACCTAGTCTGCGATTCAACCCAATAATATTTTCGGTGACTGAAAGTTATTTTAAAAACAGTTTTCCGAAACTCTAAAACAGCATTACATGTTCATCTTTTTAATTTGTGTTTTGACTTCAATTCTATTTTTAGATTCTTGAGTGAAAATAAAATTTTATCTCTTTGGTAAGCATTACAAAGAAGATGAATCTAATAAAAAAAATCAGAGATGATGAAAAATTATCGAAAAAATGCATAATTGAATAGTTTTTTAGGGCGTATGTCAGCAGTTAATTTTTTATTTTTTGTAAAATAGTAGTGGTTGGACAGTTTTCGTATTTTATAAAAGGTTAAAGAAACAATCAAATTAAAATAATAAGATTACAACTAAAGGAAAACATAAAAAGCTAGAGATTGAGACAACTTACTAAATATTTTGTCATATACAACTCTTTGAGTTTGACCCAAATCCTTGCAACACTATTTTTTTTTTTTTTTTTTTTTTAATCATTTTTTTAGAATCTTATCTCAAAGTTTTAAGATAATTGTACTATGAGCTTTCTCGATTATTAATGTTGTCTTTTCATACTTCATTGAACCTTCATCCATCTTTTTACAACCTTTCAACGCCTCTAGCAAACCCTCTTGAACAAGATCAACCCATATCTTCAAATGCTATAACTCAAAGTCGCTCAAACTAGTGAATTTTTTTATCTCAAATTTTGTTAGTCACAATGACTTTGTTCAATCTTCTCACATTCAACTTAGCACTGCTCAAACTTTTAGACTTACATGTTTGCGATACAACCCTAAAATTTTAAAGTTCTTCTATTACTTTTACACCAATCATTATTGATTAAAAAATACGATCTCATGTAAATAATAACTGCTTCATACTAAAATTGGTTAAAAAATTTACTTTCTAGTCCTCTATTATTATTTCCTTTTTGTTGGACGTTTTTGTGTATATGAATATCTAATTACATAATTAAATTAAGATTAAAAGGTTTAGATTATAAAAACACGCCGTAAGTGAGACTTTACTAGATTGAGCTTAGTAGAAGAGAGTGCTAATACTTACACTTACTCGCATCGGATTCTAACAAATTAGGTATGCCTTCTTCCATTTTTATTTTTATTTTGAAAAAGCCTTCTTCGGTTTTGTATTATTACTTATAAGGATACCTATTTGTTGTTGCTGGGAATAGGAAACCAATTGGCAAAACTAAAATATATTCAATTTGACATTTAATAATTAAAGTTTATATAAAAATAGTATTGCCAATTGAGCAATTTGTTGGACTCATCATGGCAGTAGAAAATTGTTTATAAAAATGAAGTTGTTTTTTTTTTTTTACTCAATATAAAAAAGAAGGTTAACATTAGCGTTTGCTTTATTAGGAATTTAGGATCTAATTAAGATTTCATTCGCGGTGTGAATTTAATGAGTATTATTACGCTACATGTGTTAGTTCAAGGTGTAGTGGGTACTTTGGCCTTTTTGATGCAAAAAAATATCATTAATTTATTAGTTAAAAAAACAACTGTACTAAAATCCTTCATAGAAACTTTCTAGTTTAATTTAATTATTAAATAATTTAAACTATTATGTAATTATAATTCGGCCACGACTTTTTCTTGTTTATGACAATAAAAAAGTTTTCTCATATGAGTGGTTCTTATATATATATATATCAAAAGTATATCAAATGAGAGGAGTTTTACAATGAGATAAAAAGATAATTAAATTTTGATCATACAATTATACAATGAATTGTCAAAATTAGAAAGAAAAAAATGACATGACTTTTTTGACTGGTCACATATCACTTAAATAACTCTTAATTATAATTATTTATGTATGGTTAATTTAATCATCTAATTTTTATCATTATAAAACTCATCTCATTTGATATATATATATATATATATATATAATTTAAAAGTTTAATTTTTTTATTTATTTTCTATTAAGAAAATACTTTTAAGTCATTACAAAATTATCATATAAGTAATTTTTTTTAATAAAAAATTATAATATCCTTAACAAATTGGGTCCATATCATGAGCAAGAATTACAATGATCTAATCAGAGGGAGTATTAAACTCTTGACCTCCTTTTTTAATAATTTTGTTTTTGTTTTATTTTGGTGTTTTCTATAGACAAAGTCAGGGTACATAATTGATTGTGTTAATATTAACAAACAACCGGCTTTTGATCATCCTTTGCTAAAGAACCATAAATTACAGGTAAAATAGTTTACAGAGATATAGTTTTCATTTTTTTTTTCTTTTACTTTGTCTCTTTCAATGATCATTTTTATTTCTTTTGTTGTAGCATATACCAAGTAGTCAAAGAAACGTGAGTGAAACAAATGTCCATATTTCACCAACCAAATCCAATTTCGAGATTGAGAAAGTTAGATGTCCAAAAGAAACTGTCCCTATTCGGAGGGTAACCAAAGATGATCTCATCGGAGGCATATCTTTATTCAATGATCATATTCTAGATCAAACTAGTTATCATAGACATGTATGTTTTCTCCAATACAATCTAATTATAAATTTATTCGTTTATTTCTATAAATATTGTGTGTATAATGATTGAATATTCAACTAATATGTCAACCTTTTGATTTTGTAGTCTACACATGTATCTTCTATAAATTTGCATGCTCCTTACTTTGGAGTTACTGGAACAGCTAGTGTTTATAATCCAAAAGTTTTTAAGGGCCAATCAAGTTCAGGTCATATATATGTTCAAAATGGTCAGGGAGATAGTACTAATAAAATCGTTGTTGGATGGCATGTGAGTTTTTATTTTATTATGAAAATCTTCTTTTATCTTACAATTATGTATATATATATATAATTTAAATAAATTTTTAGTCTCTTTTAAAAGTTTAATTTTTTATTAAAAAATACTTTTAAGTCATTACAAGATTATCATATAAGTAATTTTTTTTAATAAAAAATAATAATATCCTTAATAAATTGGGTCCATATCATGAGCAAGAATTACAATGATCTAATCAGAGGGAGTATTAAACTCAAATACAATTGGGCCTAATAATAGCAATTCTGGCCCGTTGATGGGCCACTTTGTAGTTGTTTCTATAATCTGAAACGAAAATTAGAACAGAGTCTAGTATGAGAAAATTGAATTTTGTACCCCTATTTAAATTTATCCACTTTAGTTAAAAAATTTATCGCTAATCTTACTAAAATATCCTTAAGTTTACAATAAAAACAATTACAAATTCAGATACTTGATCCTAAGTTACAATATAAAATTTCTGAAAAAAATAATTTTTCTCTCTAAAATTCTCTTACTGGAAATTTCAATAACAAAATTTTCGGTAATTATTATTTGATACCGGAAATTTTAAAATGAAATTTTTGAGAGTTAATTTCATTCAAAAATTTTGAAAATTCAGAAGTTGTTCTCCACTGGAAGTTTCATTTTTTAAATTTTCGATATTGAAAATTAACTATCGAAAATTTCAAATTTTCAATTGAAACTCCCGGAAATTTCAATGTTGAAATTTCTGGTATTGAAAAATAACTATCGGAAATTTCAACTTTTTGAGTGAAACTCTCAGAAATTTCGTTCATTCATAAAATTTCCAACAAAAGTGTTTTAAAAATAGTTTTCTCATTCAATTTTTTTTAGTGAGGACTAGAGGAGCGAAAAACACTGTGGAACATTATCGAGTTCGACCTCCTACACAATCTAAAAGGAGAGTCACCATTGAAAAAAAGATAAAGAGGAACAAAGAGATTCAACTAAAGGAGGATTATTGTATCCAGTCTGAGTTTGAGCAAGATGAGCTATATGATCTTGAGTTTGATGATCAATAAGAGAATCAACAGCACCAGGATAACATGCATCAACATCAGCAGCCTAAACAACTTGTATTTCTTGGAGGTCCTTACAGTCTTTCCGTCCTTAAGAACTATGAGCACCACATTGCAGCTAGAGTGTGGAATAGACAGGTTAGTAAATAATTTATTTTATTACATAGTATAATATAGCATAATATGTATAATTTAATATATTTATAGTATATTTTATTACAAGACTGATTTTAGGAACTCAATTTTTTTGAAATAGTTGATTTACTATTTCACTGGTTTTAGGAACTTATTAGAGTTTAATTTTATTAACTGAAAAGTGTCAAATGATAAAATATACTAATTGAGAAAGAGAAGAAAAACTAAAGAAAAAAAAAGTATTTAAAATAATTATTTTAATAGTGAAATTTCATATAGTAAACTAAATAATCGTATAATTTATTATGTGTTATTTTAATTAAATATAATTGATGTGCCTTGTCAGATATCATATATGTATTACCTATTTTGATAGATCAATTGATTACTATATCTAGGTTACGTCATATGCGATGATGTAGTTTACACATGATTGACAATAATCTAATATCTGCTTTTGTTGAGAGATGAAACGCAGAGACTAGCTCATTTCACCTGCCATTTGGTGAAATGACTATTACTCTTAACAATGTTAGAGGTCTTTTGGACATACCATGTTATGGAAAGTTTTTCACACCTTCCGTTAATGTGAATGAAGATTTGGCCATGGTTGCTGGCATTGAGTTATTGGGAGTTTATCATGATGAAGATGTTAATGAAACAAAGGTCAATAAAGGTGCTTCATATAGTTTTGAATGGTTGAAAGCTATATTCTTTAAGAAACTTTGTGAATGAAGATTTGATTGCGCAACGAGGGCATACCTACGTCATTTGGTAGGGTGTACCATACTAGTTGACAACAGTTTTAGTCTTGTATCTACAAAATATTTATTTCTTTTTCAATACCTTGATACTTGTGCTAAATGGGCACGGGGACCAACAGCTCTTGTTGTTTTATATGACTATCTTATAGATGTTATCATGCCTGCAACAAAACAGATTGGATGATATTTATCTATATTCTAAGTTCTATTATATTATTTGTATACTTATTATATTGTTATTTGATAAGATGTTCATTGAAGTATTTGTACTTTTTTATTATTTACAGACATGAATTTATGAACATTTCTCTGACATTTATAAGTGAGGTATGAGTGAGCTTATATCTATAATGCCACAAATGTTTCAGTGGACTACAAAAACATCTGAGGATGTTGCATACTATATAGCAAAGTTGGATGCTTTGGGATCTACTAATATTATTTGGACACCAAATTACGATGAGGATTCCACAACAGAATTTTAGTATGTATCGATGTTTACAGGGTAGATTTGTTGGTGTTCCAAGATGATATCATATTTATAGAGAGGTGCATACAAAAGTTTGGGTATACTCATCACATTCCTCCTACACCATTGATGCTATATGTATGTGATGTTGAATGGAGTATGTACAAGAACTCTGTATGATCTCTTCGTACAAGATTGCATCCAACTGCATATTCACAAGAGTCTATTGAAGGATACATTCAATAGTACTATAGGATACCTCAACCTTAAATGATCCCTTATATTGTCGTAGAACCTCTATGCCTTGACCTTTCTATTGGTGTTGGTCCTGGTCCTAGCCATAATGTTGGTTTTGGTCATAGTCATGATGCTGATCATGATCCTATTTATGGTCTTAGTTCTAGTTATGATGTTGGTCCTAGTCCCAGTCATGATGGTTGTCTCGATACTACTCATGGTGAATGACATAAACGGTGTTAGATAATAGATGATCTTATATAGCAGAGTTTATATTTACAAAGGCAAGATCCTTAAGATTATCATTAGTACTATAATTGTATTTTGATTGTATTATTTTATTATTTAAACTTATTTATATAGACTTATTAATTTTGACTTATTTTGACTTTTTGCTTTATTGCTTTGGACTTATTTTATTAAAAGTTGAAATATTGTAATCTTTTGTATATTATTTGAATGTCTTCTGTTACAAAAAGGGATGTGAAATGGAGAGGAACCAAACTAACAAATTGAAGATTTCATAAATATGAAATAAATTTTTAATCAAAAGTGTCGATCATCGGTCAAAGATATATAATCTGATGTATGTTCTAAATCTAATGAGCCCCAATGTTGTAGATGTCTTGCATAAGCTATAACTGATGATGTAGACCTATAACCGTGGTGCTTCTTTCAATGTCATACAAGTGTTGGCAATGTACATGTTGATTTCAATTTAACTTGAATCTAATGAGTTTCATTAACAAAACAAATGTTGATAATACGATCATGTGATAGTTCTCCATTGTGTGCACCATTTAATGGGGAAAAAGTCAAAGAAAAAGTGTTCTTCCAATGTCACAAGAACGGGATTATATTTTGTTGCTATCACGTAACCCATATCTGGAATGCTCATCCAAATCTTGATGGGTTGGTTTTCCAAATCAATTATAAGAGTTTGTCAGTTCTTGCAAACGTTCCTTTTATAATGCAACATATAAATCAGGTTTTACTTATTGTATATATACAATTGTCGATGCACAATGCTCCAATATTATTCACTATGACCAAGTGAAGTAGAAATAACATGATATCCACAGTTTCCACCCGCTTTAACATTAACTAAGTCTTCAATATATGGATGAATTATAGGAGGAAACTCATCCAAATATTTTCTAACTTCACTCATCATAGGGGCTTGCTGAGAGGCTTGTTTAGGTGCTTGCTAAAAGGCTTGTTTGGGTGTTTGCTGATAGGTCTATTTGGATGCTTGTTGGGAGGCTTGTTTGGATGCTTCCTGGAGACTTGTTGGGATGCTTTCATGGGTCCTTGTTGAGAGACTTGAGTAGTTGCATTATCAGAATAAAATGCATCAACATGCTCAAAAAATGGAGGATCGCGATATACGTTAAATCCCTTCGACTTTTTTCCTTTTACCCTTTTTCACACCACCCTTTATTTTGATCTTATTTGGTGGTGCACGCATTGATGTTGTCTTTTGATATGCTATTTCACACAACTTTCTCTTCAATGCCCTCCTTCCAGCAACATTAAGTGTTTTTCATGTTTTCCAAATTATATTCATCTTTGATAACCTCTATGCCTTGACCTTTCTATTGGTGTTGGTCCTGGTCCTAGCCATAATGTTGGTTTTGGTCATAGTCATGATGCTGATCATGATCCTATTTATGGTCTTAGTTCTAGTTATGATGTTGGTCCTAGTCCCAGTCATGATGGTTGTCTCGATACTACTCATGGTGAATGACATAAACGGTGTTAGATAATAGATGATCTTATATAGCAGAGTTTATATTTACAAAGGCAAGATCCTTAAGATTATCATTAGTACTATAATTGTATTTTGATTGTATTATTTTATTATTTAAACTTATTTATATAGACTTATTAATTTTGACTTATTTTGACTTTTTGCTTTATTGCTTTGGACTTATTTTATTAAAAGTTGAAATATTGTAATCTTTTGTATATTATTTGAATGTCTTCTGTTACAAAAAGGGATGTGAAATGGAGAGGAACCAAACTAACAAATTGAAGATTTCATAAATATGAAATAAATTTTTAATCAAAAGTGTCGATCATCGGTCAAAGATATATAATCTGATGTATGTTCTAAATCTAATGAGCCCCAATGTTGTAGATGTCTTGCATAAGCTATAACTGATGATGTAGACCTATAACCGTGGTGCTTCTTTCAATGTCATACAAGTGTTGGCAATGTACATGTTGATTTCAATTTAACTTGAATCTAATGAGTTTCATTAACAAAACAAATGTTGATAATACGATCATGTGATAGTTCTCCATTGTGTGCACCATTTAATGGGGAAAAAGTCAAAGAAAAAGTGTTCTTCCAATGTCACAAGAACGGGATTATATTTTGTTGCTATCACGTAACCCATATCTGGAATGCTCATCCAAATCTTGATGGGTTGGTTTTCCAAATCAATTATAAGAGTTTGTCAGTTCTTGCAAACGTTCCTTTTATAATGCAACATATAAATCAGGTTTTACTTATTGTATATATACAATTGTCGATGCACAATGCTCCAATATTATTCACTATGACCAAGTGAAGTAGAAATAACATGATATCCACAGTTTCCACCCGCTTTAACATTAACTAAGTCTTCAATATATGGATGAATTATAGGAGGAAACTCATCCAAATATTTTCTAACTTCACTCATCATAGGGGCTTGCTGAGAGGCTTGTTTAGGTGCTTGCTAAAAGGCTTGTTTGGGTGTTTGCTGATAGGTTTGTTTGGATGCTTGTTGGGAGGCTTGTTTGGATGCTTCCTGGAGACTTGTTGGGATGCTTTCATGGGTCCTTGTTGAGAGACTTGAGTAGTTGCATTATCAGAATAAAATGCATCAACATGCTCAAAAAATGGAGGATCGCGATATACGTTAAATCCCTTCGACTTTTTTCCTTTTACCCTTTTTCACACCACCCTTTATTTTGATCTTATTTGGTGGTGCACGCATTGATGTTGTCTTTTGATATGCTATTTCACACAACTTTCTCTTCAATGCCCTCCTTCCAGCAACATTAAGTGTTTTTCATGTTTTCCAAATTATATTCATCTTTGATGTAATGTCGAACTCTGAATCATTTTCCAACTTTTCTTCCTCTAGACCACTATACATGGTTAATTTCCTCCAATATATATGAACGACATCCAATAGATTGGAACATCTTCCAACTTCTATCGTGTCAACTCACATGCAAAAAGTAATCCATGAGAGTTTCTAAGTATAAAATGACACGCGACTTTGTCGTTATTGACATAACTGACTCTTTTGTATTCATCAACAATATCAGCTAAATTTTTTCTGGATACAACCCAAGTAAATTTCTCATAGAATAGTTTGTAACTCTTACTTATCTCAAATGACCCATTTATCTTAATAATTTACAATTTCAACATCTCATTCATAACATTTCATGCCTTATAGAAATATCATTTGATGTATTCCAAAAATCTCTTCAATGAACAATGAGTAGACTCAATCCTAATATTCAAATATAAGAAACATGTTTGATATTATTTCAATAAAAATTCTATCGAACATGCATGTTTAATCCTCAATAAGTATAACTATAAAACAAAATGCAAAGTTTTAATGACATACCTATTAGTCGTAGTATTTCCTAGATTCAACTCTCGATTGATCTATGCTTCAACAAACATTTCCTTGTGAGGAGTCAACTATGTGTCTTTGAAGTAGTCAAAGAGAATAATATTATCAACACATGTTTACTCAATCATCTGCAAAAGTTCCTCGTACTCCTTATCTTCAGAATAATAAACAATTTTCCTCCACAACTCTAGAATGGGTTTCTGCATATCTGTCTTCAATATATATTGTTTGCATTTGGCTCTAACATTTTTTTTATTGATATGAAGTTAAAAAAGTAAATTTGTTGAAAATGGAAATACAACTTCAATTGCATTCATTAAAGCAAGTCTTCTGTTAGTCACGATCACTTGAGGAAATGGGGTATTTGAAACAAACAACTCTTTTAACTTCTCCAATGCCCAATAAACTTTTTTTTGAATCTCACAATCCATATAAGCAAATGCAACATTGAATGTCAACCTAGTTGAAGCTACACCAACAATTTCAAAGAATGGTAATCTATACATGTTGGTTTTGTAGGTGCTATCAATGATCAATACAAGAGATAACATGTTAACCGAAGCTATGGAATTTGGGTGCGTCCTAAACATGTCCTTCACAACGTCGGAGTCTTCATGAGTCCTACTCTCACAAGCATACTTCTCAGCTTCAAGTAACTGAAACAAATATTGCATATCAGTTTTTGATCCTTTTAAATTCTTTTTTTTTTTTATGTGGTTTGTCACTGATAAATTTGAGAGATATTAGTCACGTTCTATTTATCTCGATCTCTCAAAGATGGCAAGGCAAGATGTGTCTCGGTACAACGTGATACTTTGTCAGCAAGTCAACATGCTTCTTATCTTCTTATTTTAAGCATCCCACAAATGCATTATTCTCAAAAGTAGTCATTAACTCATGGTTGTGAAGTTCACACATTAAACCAATAATTCATCTATCATCATTCTTCAATGGTTTCGATCTAAGTTTAAACTGACAACCACACCTATTAGTTGAAGTTCTTGAGTTACTTTTATTTGACTTATATTTTTCACTTCTATCAATTGAGAATTAATTTTGATTTCTTTTCTCTATTTTTGGTCTCTATGTCAAAGCGATTAATGATAATAACTACTCGATTTTGTCAGCCAACCTCTATTGTCCATGATATAACAGCTTCTCGTGACTCAAAATTTTATTAGTTGTGAATGTTTGAGTCAAATCTATACATAATGGTTTTTTTTTCCAACCTTTAAAAAAAAAGTTAAAAAAAATACACACACAAAAAAATTACGTAACGGAAATTTCAAAATTAATATTTTTTGTAGAATAAAATTAACTACTAAAAATTTCAAGACTCAAATTTCAGGTAGAATAAAGTAGCTACCAGAAATTTCTAGGCACAAAATTTCTAGTAGTATAAATATTTTGTTGCTAAAATTTCCGATAGACAATTTATACTACTGAAAATTTTGTGTCTTGAAATTTTCAATACACAAATTATACCACCAGAAATTGTAAAAATATAATTTCTGGTAGTTTTAATTTGTATACTGGATTTTTGGGGAGAAAAATTTAATTACCGAAAATTTTGGTGAAAGTAAGATTTTGAAATAATTTTTTTTACCTTTGATTGAATGAAAATGAGAGGGACAAATTTGAATTTTTTACATATTGGGGTATAAGTCTAACTGAGGTACAAATCATGTACGTTATTTTTGGAGTGCATCATCGCATCCGTATTCGTTTTTTGTTATCTCCTCCATCGATTGGAGTGCATCTTCGCATTCGTATTCGTTTTTTGTTGTTCCCAATTCTCTCAACATATTGATTTTTTATTTTATTTTTTAATGAGATGTTCAAAATGAAATTTTTAGATTTATATTTTGATACGTGTATATTCTTTTAAAGTGTTAAAAAATTCATTTTTAATTTAATGTAATTTAAAATATTTTTAATTTTTTTATAATATTCTAAATATATTTATAAAAAATTATTAAATAATTTAAAAGTTAAAGAGTAATTAAACATGTTTCGTTCTAATAAAGAGTGTTTGTACAGTAACTTTATATTGACTATAAAAAATGTAATTTCTTTGTAGGGACTAAAATAAAATTTTATAGAAATTAAAAATTTATTTAACTATAGTAAAAATTTATTTAACCATAGTAAAAATTTATTAATCTCTTTTGATTTTAATAAAATTTGACTTGATACTAAATTTATAAAAATAGGCCGAGAATATTAAATAAAATAAAAATAAAAATAGAGAAAAGAGAATTTTAAGATGAATAATTTGTCTTTTAAATAATAAAATTTATTTTTCTAAAGTTCAATTTTTTATTTGTTTATATCAAAATAGATACATAAAAAAGTAATATAATAATTTAAGTTAAAATACAATCGTACAAAAATATATTTAATTTCTTTTGTGAAATCAGAATTACTTATTCACACTCATTTATCCAACTCAAATTGTTATTTTGAATCGATTGGATAAACCGGGTTAGTTAGGTTGAGGTAACCCATTTAAAGCCCTGCACAAGCCTACTAAAAATGGAGATATATTTGATCATCTCCATAGTCATGATCATCTCTTAACAAAAATATGGAGATATATTTGATCTAAAAATGGAAATATCAGTTTGATTATTAAAAATCTTAAATATAGCTCAAATTAATCTACAATAAAACTGAAATATCTTTAAAGTTGTCCTAAAATAATTATTTGACTTTACACTTTATATTTTAAAGATCAAATTAACATTTTTTTATACTAATATCAATATTTTATTTCTATGATGAGGGGACCAAGTGTGGAGGGGTTGTAAAAAATAATGACATTATAATACGTTAATAACTGTTAGTGTACTTTTGTGTGTGTCAGTCATTGGCCTCAAATTCTGGTATTCCTGATCTCTCATAAATAAATTGAACTCAAATTCATTACTATTCCCCAAATGGGTTTCGATCAATCTCCGCCTCCGTGGCGGTGGCGGTGCTTCCTTCTATTCATCGGAATAGTTACCGTCTCAACCACCGTAATCGCTTCCGACACTCACAATAAGCGTGAACATCTAGTCTCCAGAATTGCCTTTGGATCATGTTCTAACCAAAGTGCTCCTCAGGTTTCAATTTTTTTTCTTTGTACTTTTTATTCTATTATGTTTTGTCCGCTTTCTGTTTTTTTCTTCTTAGTGTTGTCGTTTATTGGAACTAATATGTCGCAAATGATTCACTTTCTTTGTTTCAACCATGATGTCTCAATTCTCGTAACAACACAGTAAAAAAATGTTTTGTGGTCCTTTTATTTTATTTTTTTTTATTTTTTTTTTATGTAACAGGAAACAAATCATTTACTGTTTCTGTTGATTATTTTGCTTGAATTCTAGAACTTGTTCACTGTTCTTCCTAAGAATTATTCGTTTGGATGAAGATTTATAATATGATCCAATTCTTTTTAAAAGAGTGAGATTTATCGCAATTTAAAAGGTAGCCAAAATTATTTAGAAAATAACTTAAATTCCTTGTGTGTGACGCTTTACACACTTATACCACCTAAAATTATTCATCTTGAAAACATTGTAGTCAATTGCTTATGGCAGAAAATAATAGTTTGTTCAAAATATGCTATGCAATAGTGCTGTAGTGCCACTATAGTCGGTTTTTGACAAAATGTTGTACTAAATAGTGTATTACAGAACAATAACAATTTGTTCAAATTCCGCTATACTATAGCAGCTATTTAACAACATTGGTTGAAGTAAAAGCAGACAGTAATTTAGTTTACATTTAAGTACTTGGTAGTAAATTTTGCTGTCTGGTCTAGGACATTCTTGTGCAGTATCTCTCTGCTGTTTATAGTATTTGCTTAGCTCAAATGCTACATTTTGAGCTTGCAATGTTACATTACACTGGTCTCTTATTTTTATGCTTTACACTTAACAACTTCCTTTACGATGCAAGCTTAGTATTACTTCCTTTTCATGTCAGCTTGTTAATATATGTGTATGTTTTCCAGCCCATATGGGATGCAGTGGTAGACTTCAATCCACAAATATTTATATTTCTGGGAGATAACATTTACGGAGACAACAAACGCCCTTTTAAAATATTCGGACGAGAAAGGACTATTGGGCCGTGGAAGAACGTTCCACGATTTCTTCCTTCATCTGAGGAGGAAATGGAGGCTAAATACAAGAAGGCTAAGTCTAATCCTGGATATGTTCGGGTTAAACAAAGTGCCGAGGTGTTTCATTCGAAGATTTTATAGTTGTTTTTTATTGAGATTTGAGATTCTTATTTAATAGGCAGCATTGTTCTTAGTCTAATTTTTACATTGGAATGTTATAGGTTATTGGTACATGGGATGATCATGACTATGGATTAAATGATGCAGGAAAAGAATTTCATGGAAAAACAACCAACCAAAAGTTACTTCTTGATTTCTTGGATGAACCTCAAGATAGCCCAAGGTGGACATGGATAATTCCCCTTGCTGCATTATATTTATTTGATTTTGATGCACTGTCAGTCAAAACCTTTTACATTGTCAACCAACCGCAACTACTCATATGTGACTTTTAAGATATTTTTAATGATCCGACGATTATAATTGATAATGTAAAAAAATCTTCACATGGACACTGGATACTAATTAAATCCATTTTTAATGAGTATATATGCAATCTTTTTCTTGATGCTGGGGGAATTATACAATGTTATGGTGCATGTGGTATTTGATGAAGACAGTTCTAGAGTATCTGTCTATCTGATATATGTATTCATTCATTAATAGATTTTAACAAGCAACACATGAAGATTTAGTATTTAATGTAGCTTCTTATTTCAGGCGGAAACAGGCCGGTGTCTATGCCTCATATACATATGGTCCCATGGGCAAAGATGTTAAGGTATTGACTTAATAAAAAGACAGTTTTCTTCATTCAATATTCAACTCATGAAATCTTGTCATGGTTATTGTGCTGTGGTAGGCTAATAGCACCTAATCCCTCTCAAAATGTTGTGACTTTTCACTTTGTTATCTTCAATAATGAAACTACAGAGTTTCTTTTAAATGATGTTTAAACCTTTAAGCAGTCATCTTGTATTGTACTAATAAATTTTGTTGTGTATTGGGGAAACCTATTTAGGTTGTACTGTTAGATACCAGATACCACAGAGATACTATAGGAAGTGATGGAACCATTTTGGGGAATTCACAATGGTTATGGTTGGAGAAAGAGCTAAAGGGTCCACCAACTGCCATTACCATAATCGGATCTTCTATTCAGGTATGGAAATGAGCTATCAATTGTTATAGTCACTAAGATTAATCAGTCTGTAAATTTTATCACGTTTCTAAACACAATGTATACTAGGATATCTGCGTCAATTTAAGCATTGGGCCTTTTCGCTACGTTATTAACCATTACACTTGTATGCCTGACACTATATTCATTTTACTGGAAAAGTTAGAAAGAAAGAGGTTGGTTTAATGACTCACTGAATCTGAATAACAATATGCTTTTTAAAATTTAATAACTTTCAGGGTTTCACTTAACTAAATCTTGCCAATCTCAGAAGAACTGAGTTTTCTGCTTGAATTGTTTACTTCGAAAAATTGAGAATTTGAGATATGTTTCTTTTATTTATGTTGATAATAACATGAAATTATTTGTGTTTTTTATCTTAGCATTATTGCTCTTGTTAATGATTTGGATATGTTAGCCACTAGGTGGTTACACAACTCACACTAAGAGATTAGGTTCCTCTCTAATTTGATTGTATTGATTAATGATTAATTCATGCATTTAACTAATATGCATTTCAGGTTATATCAAATCTATCAGCAACTCTTCAACCATTGTTTGCTATGGAATCATGGGGTCGTTTTCCAAAGGAAAGAGAACGCCTTTTCAAATTAATAGCAGATAGTAAGGTAAAAATAACTTGCAGTGCATTCATATTCTACTTATATTTTTTATTTTAGCCTTTGTTGTTAAAATGAACCACATAAATATCATTTACATAATATTGTGAATCAGTATTTATTTCACATCTTGTTAGTCCATTTTTAACAGAGAGGCGGAGTATTTTTTATAAGCGGAGATGTTCACTTTGGGGAAATTACAAGATATGACTGTGCTTCGGACTATCCACTATTTGATATTACCTCAAGTGGGCTTACTCAATCAGTCGAGGAGGTTGTTCCGCCTTTCTTGCGTCCTGTTGTGAGATTCGTGGCATGGTTGACTCCGTCTACAATGAGAGTTAAGGGACCAAACTGCAGATACAGTTCTTGTGTATATGGTAAACTTTATCTCCTCGTTTTTTGGTAAGAATACTTTCATTGGTTTCCATGTTATGATGTTACAAATGTTGTCTTTTGTTAGGCCAGCCAAACTTTGGAACCATTGAAATAGATTGGGACTCTCACCCGGTGAGTGTGAAATTCAAAGTCCGGGACAAGAACGGGGTCGCCGTTACAGGTGCCGATATTTCATTATTGGAATTACATCCATCAAAATCAGAAACTCCTGACAGAGTAAAAGCAGGAGATAATCAGAGGCATTTCACTCTTGAAGTTAATCTGCCATGGACTAAAAGATATCGCCTCGCGTTTTTGTTTTCTTTCACTATTGTTGGTAAGTCACTTCCAAATTCTAATTGCTAGACTTTTTTTTTTTTGAGAAGAAAGTTTCCATGGTAACTTATAAAGATATTAGTAAATCAAAGTTAAGATTTAACTATCATTAGATATAAGTTGGATTAGCTCTTTCTATTCATTGTCGTTTTGTCAATTGCAGAACGCAAAAAATAGCAATTTGTTCAAATTCTGCTACGCTACAATGCTATAGCTATAACTGCTATTTGACAACACTCTATACTAATAGCGTATTGAAAACTTTGTTCATTTTGCTATAGCTGCTATTTGACAACTTTGTTCATTGTATAACACACTTATTTTTTGTTGAACTCTTATGATTCACTAATTCTGGTTATTATAATTTGGTTATCGCTGCAGCGTTGGTTCTTGCGTTCCTCGGGCTTCTTTATGCTTTTGTCACAATTTTTCGACTAGGTCTAGGAGGATGCAAAAGAAAGCACGAATGACACGCTTGGATAAATTAATACACAATCAGCAAAAGGGAGCATGTGTAATATCTTCTCCTTTGTAGATTTAACCTTATTAATGATTATAGGTCAATAAGATTTATGAGTATTCTTTTACTGTTTTCACTAGTATGATGTACATTTAGTGTGTTTGGTTTTTCTATTTGAAATTTTTAGACAATTGTGTAGTACTAGTACCTTAATGCAAAACCAAACACACTTTTTGAAGTAGATTTTTCATTTTGCTTTGTAGTTTTATTTAATGCTTTAGCTATTTGATAATGATATGATGCATGAATGTCATTGGCATGCCATTTTTTGTGCCAATTTGAGTAATACAAATTTCTCCTTTCCTCACTTCCCCATGTTTTCTAATATATATATAATATTTGGCCGCTTAAAAAAAATAGTTTTGTTACTTTGATCGTTGAACATTTTTTGTCTATATATAAATTTGTCGTTACCTTACTAATGAGTTCATTTTGTTTAAGATCAAATAAACAAGTGATATTTTTTCTAGGGAACAAATAAAATATTCATTTCTCTATTTTTAAGCCGTGCAAACAAAAATATCATAGTGCATATAGTCAACCTAAATTCAATGATCAATCAAAGAATTGAAAAGTGTAATGTTCAATTTAATCTTTCCTTCCAGAAAGACCACTGTCAGCTGCATGGAATCTGCTTGTGGCGTCTTAAGCAAGGTGTCTTTTTCCACTTGAAATTTGATTGTGGTCAATGAACAATTGGCACACCATTAATTTAAATGTAAAACAATTGTGATATAAAAGTTGAAATATAGTATTAATTATAACTTCAAGATTTAATTTTTATGGAGTGATTTTAAAATATTGACACATCAGTACATGATTTTAAAAATATTTATGATAAAAATTTAATATTATTAATACTTATAATTAATTGACTGTGTAAGAAATATTTACACCTTGTGTAAATAAGTTAAATTTTGAATTTTAACTTGTGTTGCATTAGAAAATAAGCAGTGGAAATAGTCTTTCTACTCCAAATCAAAGAAATGTTCTTTTTATTTTTATTTTTATTATAGATCAAGAAATATTCTACTTCTATGTGTGCATGTATGTAGCTATCATTTTCCAACCGATAAATTAAAAAATTAGTTGTGAAATGTAGATGGTACACTAATACAGTCACATGCACAACATATTTCATCTTTTGTGAGACGTCACCCTCAGTTGAGTGGTTCCATCTAAAGTCAAATTAGAATAATTCAATAATTTAATTTTTATCATGAAGAATAACTATTTTGATCACTATATTTTAATTTAGTATTGTGAATAATGATTTCTATCATCATGTTTTAATTTAGAGCTACGAAGAATAATTCAATGCAGCTAAATACAATTGCATACATTTTGATAATTCAATTAAAATTGAAATAGATTTTATTTTAGTTTTTACATTTAAAATACGAGCTTGAAATTTGATCTTCATCGAATAACGAGATGGGTATATGATTGTGTATTGTCAAGTGATTGCAAACAAAAAGATCCAAATAAATTACCTAGTTACATATAAATAAATAATAAAGCTTGATTAAGGAAAAAAAAAAAAGCTTGATGATTGTAATTATAGAGTGCTGGTAATTTGTCTCTAAAATTAAGAAAATAACAAAAACATTCATAAAACTATGAATCACTTGATAGTTACTTACAATTTCAAGAAATAAAATATCAATTTACTATGACTAGAATTTACAATAACAACATATTGGACCTTTGGCCTCTTGTATCTTCTCCAAAAAAAACCATTAAATTGCAATTTTTAATATATATATATATATTCATAAATATTCATTACATTATTTTATTTTCGATAAATTTTAATAAAAAATATTTAAAACTCTAACGATTATATATATTATCTCTTATAAGTAATCGTCAATAGTTATTTTTATTATCATGATTAAAATCACAAATTAAGTTATATTAATTTAATATAAATAAATATATATCGTATTGTTTATATTATTATCATAAATAATTTTGAAGTATAAATTCAAAGTTGACCACTTATAAAGACGTTGAACAGTAGTAATCATCCACCCTTTTTATGGTCATAATTTCTATCACCAAATTGTTACAAAAATGCAAAGTAAAAGTAAAAGTCAATGGTGATATGAGACATGAATTGGCAAGCAAGTAGCATTGTAGCAAGAAAGAAAAAAACTAAAAAACGTGTTTGACTCGCTTCACTCCTATCCCATCCCATACTCTATCTATCAACAATAAACATTAGCTTTGAACACACAACACAACACAACATATAAAGTAACAAAGACGCGTTCTTTGAATTCAATTCAACTCACACACAAGTCACCAATTTAAAAACCTCTATCTATGCTTCTAAACCAAAAATACAATTTATCATATCCATTCTTCAATCTCAACATGTTCTATCACTCAATCTTATTAACACTAATTCTCATCATCACAAAAACACAATCCCAACAAGAATACGTAAACAACAAACAACTCGACTGCGACAACACATACAACTCAACATCAGGCAACATTTGTAACAGCATCCCTTCATGTCAATCATACCTCACTTTCAAATCTACACCCCCCGATTACAACACCCCCCTTTCCATTTCACACCTCCTAAACACCCCACCTTCTCTCATCTCCCAATCCAACAACCTTCAACAACCCATCTCCAATGACACAATCATAACCGTGCCTGTTAACTGTTCCTGCTCTGGCAACGGTAACTACTACCAACACAACTCTACGTACACTTTGAAAACCTTAGGTGAAACTTACTTCTCCGTCGCTAATATAACCTACCAAGCTCTTACCACGTGTCAAGCTCTCATTGCTCAGAATACTTACGGTGTTCGAAACCTCGTTGCTGGTCTCAACATAACCGTTCCTCTTAGATGCGCTTGTCCTACAAAAAAACAGAGTGATCAAGGTTTCAAGTTTCTTCTCACTTATTCAATCTCTGAAGGTGAATCCGTTTCTTCCATTGCTGATCTTTTCGGCGTTGATGAACAAAGCATTATGGAAGCTAACGAACTTTCTACTTCATTAATTTTCTACTTCACCCCCCTTTTAATCCCTCTAAAAAATGAACCCCCTCAAAAATTGACAAAACAAGCTTTACCACCGGAGACTCCGCCTCCGCCGCCACTGGCGACGGATAACGGTGATTCGACCTCTTCCAAGAAATGGGTCATTGTCGGTGTAGCGGTTGGGGTTGTTGTATTACTTCTTCTAGCTCTCTCTGTTTATTTCCTCTGTTTCTATAAACGCCGGCGACGGCAGCCGGAGATACCACCGCCGGGAGTGAAGGCTTTCACAGATTCTGAAACCAATAGGGTTACGGATTTTACCTCAAAAACAGAATCTTGGTCACTTTCTTCTGAGGGGATTCGTTATGCGGTTGACTCGTTGACTTTGTACAAGTTTCAAGATTTGCAAAATGCAACGAAGTTTTTCAGTGAAGAGAACAAGATTAATGGGTCTGTTTATAGAGCTTCTTTTAAAGGTGATGATGCTGCTGTTAAGATTCTTAAAGGTGATGTTTCTTCTGAGATAAACATTTTGAAGAGGATTAATCATGCGAATATTATAAGGTTGTCTGGTTTTTGTGTCTACAAAGGTAACACTTATCTTGTTTATGAGTTTGCTGAGAATGATTCTCTTCATGATTGGCTTCATCAATCTGAGAAGAACAAGAACAAGAAGAATTCTCAGAATTCTATGATTTGTTTGAGTTGGATTCAGAGAGTTCAGATTGCTTATGATGTAGCGGATGCACTTAATTACCTTCATAATTATGCTAATCCACCTCATGTTCATAAGAATTTGAAAAGTGGTAATATTCTTTTGAATGGAAATTTTAGAGCTAAAGTTTCAAATTTTGGGTTGGCAAGAGTTATGGAGAATGAAGAAGGGAATAATGAAGAGTTTCAATTAACAAGACATGTAATTGGGACTCAAGGTTACATGGCACCTGAGTATATTGAGAATGGTTTGATTACTCCAAAGATGGATGTTTTTGCTTTTGGTGTTGTGATTTTGGAGATTCTTTCTGGAAGAGAAGTTGCTGGTGGGGTTCAGCTTCTGTCTGTTACTGTGAATCAGGTTCTTGAAGGGGAAAATGTTAGGGAGAAGCTTAGAGGTTTCATGGATCCAAATTTGAAAGATGAATATCCATTGGAACTTGCATATTCAATGGCTGAGATTGCTAAAAGATGTGTTGCTAGTGACCTTAATTTAAGACCAAATGTTTCTGAGGTTTTCATGGTTTTGTCTAAGATTCAATCATCTACATTGGATTGGGATCCATCTGATGAGCTTGAACGGTCTAGATCTGTTGGCCAAGTTTCTGTTAGTAGATAGTTAGTGATTTTTAATGCAAAGTTGGATAATAGTTTGATTTGAGAGTTTGTGTAATCTTTCTATATGTAGAGTTTATGCTGGCCTCTTTCTTGTATCACATTACATGCCTTGGTCATTGTGTTGCTGTTATGAATAGAAGTTTACACTTTGAGGTAGTAAATTTTTCTATTCCTGAAAATGGCTACTTCAATTTGTTTTTCTTTAACATAGTAAGTGAATAATAAATAAAACCTTGGCCTAGTTTGATGTGTTAATTGTATAAAATTCAGATTTCCAGTTAATATGTTATTGCCATATTGAAAAATGATTCAGATAGGCCAAGGTTTCAATTTTGTTGGCTTTTTAGCATGCTTTTTATGTTTTCTATTTCGTTTCATGTAAATCCTTTTTATGTGTTTTTGTCAAAGTGACAATCCTTAGAATTGTGGAACATGAACTTGCACAAGGTAAAATTGCCATTAATTAAAAAGAAAACTACATGGCTTTCCCTTCATGTTTTTCCGCAACAATTTTCGCTTCATGTTTTAGGTTCTGAGAAGACATCATTTGCAACAATTTTCTTTGCATTTTACTGCATAATCAATGGATTAAGAGAGACAAGTTCTTATATTTATTTCTCAAAATTCAACGTTTTGCAGCGGTATGCACTTAGGTAAAAATAGGTTATAGTGAATGTCAAAAACTTATATCGAGATTTAGACCAAGACTCTTTTAGAAGTCTATTTAATTAAAAAAAATTGATCAGTGTTATTATTGTTATTATATTAAATAAATTAGATTAAGATCTGTGTGTTGCATTTTTAAAAGTGATATTTTATTTATTTTATTGGAGTAAGTTTTAGTGTTACTACTTTGAAAATACAAATATTTATTTTAATATGAAATCAACGGATCAAATCAATAAATTGTAAAATAGATTAAATTGATTATAGAATAAATGACAAAAAATTATATATATATATATATATTAAAAATTTGATAGTATAGTTTAAAACTAAAATTAAAAGAACATCAATATATAAATGTATATCCAGTAGTATAAACAGTACATATTCAGTAACAAAAATGAAGAAAGTTAAAAATTAGTTTCAATACATGTGTGGATATGAACGTATTCATAGATGTTAAATTAGAGATATGTATTTGAATATATATGAACGGATAATAGTATGATGTAAGGAAAAACAACTAATATTAAGAATTTAGTTATTTTTCATGATAATTTATAATAGTATAAATTACCACTATTATAAATTATAATGATTTTTGATGGAGTAAAAGAATTAGCTCAAGGAATTTGAACTTACGATCCAACTCTTTGATATCACAGAAATCTAAGGAAAATGAAAAAGAATTGTAATAATGGTAAACTAAATTATTATTATTATTATTGATATTACTATGAAAAAGAATTATTACATGATGAAAGTTGAGTAGTTGAGATTGAGAGATTTAACATGACGTTAGTATTAAGGGTACTAAAGTGAGCTTGTATTGACAATTTGATTGCAATAGCAAATAATTTTTATCAACAAGATTTAAAAAAAATGCCAAAATTAAACATTGGAAACAAAGTAAAATATAAGAGACTAATATTAGTGAGAAATTATTTACATCATAAGAAATTAAGTTGTTTATATTAAAATAATACTTAAAGAGAGAGATAAAAAAAGTGAAAAGATAGAAGAAGAAAAAAATGAAAAAGAATTTGGAGTAAGAATTATGAAACTATGATAATCTTAAGTGGGTAATTAAGTGGGTAAATTATGAGTCAATGATAAATGTATAACTTAAAGAGAAATTATTATATGGATTTAATGTTGTGTAAACCGACAAAAGATTGCATGTAATGTGTATTATGTACAAAAAGTTTCAAGAAGAAATAAAAATGTAATTTTAGAAATGTCACTTAGGAGTATAAGTGACTTGATTGCATTAGTATTACATGATATGTAAAAGAAAGAGTTGTCAACAAACCAAATTAAAAGGCTTTTTATTATACTATCAATAGTTTTTTACATTAGATTGAGTCATAAATTTGTGTTAACGTTTTATGTAATTTAAGTATACAAGTCTAGGTAAGTTTTTTGAGATTTAAATAAAATAAAATTTAAAAATGATGTGATATAAAATTACTTTTTAAAATGTCGTTTTAAATCTAAAAATAGAATCTAATTTCATTCTATAATAGTTTCTCTAAAAATAGGTTAAACTACTTAGTTGAATACAGTAATATAAAATAGATTTTTTTATTAGGATAATTAATCATACTAGACTTTAAAAAAGATCATATCTAAAAAATAAATTTATAATTGGAAATAAGTCAGACTTAGACTTTGATTTTTTTTTTTTTGAGACAAACTAAACAATTACAAGTCTTACTCAGTGTATCTTTACCACCTTGTGCAACTGCTACAGAAATTCATTCTCCTCTTACTTTTCTCATTTTTGTTTTTTCTAACGCAGAGCTACAAAGAGGATCCAATTTATTGAGTTTATATGCATGAATCCATTTAAAGACTTAAAAATATATTTTTTAAATTGTCAACTTATCCTTAAAAATTGGTAGGAATATAATTTCTCAGTTGGAAATTTGTTTTTTATTTATTATTATGTAATATTAACAATGCACTTATCCTATACGCTTCATATTCTTGCTTCCTCTAACACCTAAAAACCAAAGTTATTCAATAATAACTTCTTATCCTTAATTAAAAAAATTGGTGATACAACAAATAAACCTGCCTAAATCTACCATAAAGAAAGTCCATATCAAACCAACCATAGATTCCATGCACCTTCATTCAAATCATTACTCATAATCATAACTTCCTCAACTCATCAACCATGTATGAGTCACAAAAGATGATTTTGGATTCATAGATGTTTATCTTTTACCATTTGTGACTATGACTTCATGATGGCAAAGTTAGGAGTCACATTAGGAATAGAAGTACTCTCACTTTCAAAGGCTTGATACCATTTGGCACATACCACACAATCATAGCCTATATAATTCCAAAACATGGGGACACAAATTTGTACATTCAGCATTTTTTGGCCACATAACATAACAAGTGGACCTATTGAAAAATAGTTATATGCAAAAGCATATCATATAAAAAAAGAAAATATCATTTCAAATCTGATTCTTCTTCTTTTATTCCTCCACACCACTAATATTTTGGAGCTGAAACACTTACACATTATCTCTAAGTTATTCCCTCCAACAAAACATAAAACATGGTATTACTTCATCTTATAGATTTTTTCTAAATGTTCAAATTCAAACCTTATATAAATTTGTTAATGACTAATTTTATTTTAATTTTTGGTATAGGTTCTTGTTTCAAGTGATGGAGAGAAAAAAGGCACAGAAGAAATTGCGGCGGTCGATTTTCGAGGTCATCCGGCCGACAAAACAAAAACAGGAGGATGGCTAGCTGCAGGACTAATCTTAGGTTCTTCTTAATCTACAGAAATTTTCAAGGTTGAACTTAGAATTTTTCATTTAGTTTCAACATATACATTTTGTTTTGTGTGTGTAGGTACTGAACTAGCAGAAAGAATATGTGTTATGGGAATATCCATGAACTTAGTGACTTACTTGGTTGGAAGTTTGCATCTTCATTCAGCAAATTCTGCTACCATAGTTACCAATTTTATGGGAACTCTCAACTTGCTTGGCCTTCTTGGTGGCTTTTTAGCTGATGCAAAACTTGGCAGATACATTACTGTTGCCATTTCTGCAACCATAGCTGCAGTGGTAAATTTTTCATCTTCTGAAACATTTTCATAAACTAGTCTCTTCCTTCTTTATTTTTAAGAACACCCTTTTTCTTGTGAATGTGATATTCACAAATTAATGCACTACTACTAGTAGGAACTAACTATAGGGTAAGTGGATAGATTCAGATATTTTCTTGTAAAATGAATCGTAGTATTTAAACAAAATTGTACACACAATCTTAAGTTTGAATCATAATATAAAGGTACTACAACCGATCAGCAGTCGGAGATGTAAATACAATAGGCCGAACTTCGTAATCAAATTTCATGTGTTTTTTTGTTTGCGTTTTTCGTATTTATGTTTTTTTTCTAACATTCTCTTTTTCTTGTGTCTTGTGTTGCAATAGGGAGTATGTTTGTTAACTATGGCAACAACAATTCCAAGCATGATACCGCCTCCATGCAGTGAAGTAAGAAGACAACATCATGAATGCATTCAAGCAAGTGGAAAACAGTTATCACTTCTGTTAGCAGCACTTTACACAATAGCATTAGGTGGTGGAGGAATAAAATCCAATGTATCAGGTTTTGGATCAGACCAATTTGACACAACAGATCCAAAGGAAGAAAAGAACATGATTTTCTTCTTCAACAGATTCTACTTTTTTATAAGTATAGGATCATTATTTTCAGTGATTGTTCTTGTGTATGTTCAAGACAATATTGGAAGAGGATGGGGATATGGAATTTCAGCAGGTACAATGTTGATTGCAGTTGGTGTTTTGCTTTGTGGTACACCATTGTATAGATTCAAGAAGCCACAAGGTAGTCCTTTAACTGTTATATGGAAAGTTTTGTTTTTGGCATGGAAGAAGAGGAGTCTCACTATTCCTCCAGAACCTTGTTTGCTTAATGGTTATCTTGAAGCTAAGGTCCCACATACAGATAGGTTCAGGTATTTGTCATCATTCTTGTAAAGCAGTAAATAGTAATATAATAGTTAGAACATGATGATTAGATTTTTATTCAATTATTGCACACTAGTAATTACTTTTAGCTGATTTTCAATTATTATTCTTCCTCCGAATCATAACAATGTCACTTTAATAAAAATAATTTATTTTAAAATAAATTTTATTTATAGTTTTTAATGCAATTTTTTTTTACTGCTTTTTAATAAACACAACTTTTATTATATTATTGTATTTTACATGGAGGAAGTTTTACTCATTGAGGGGTGGGGTGGGTGTAGCACTAGCACAAGTGTTTCTGTATACAATGTTGATTTTTTATGTTTCATATCTAGAAAAATACATTGTTGTATACTTTTCATTCATCACCAATCTATCAAAAAGCATCATGAGGGAATATTCTAGTTGATCCTCCAAAATATTTGATCTTGCTTTGGTCACTTGCTGACATAATTCTATTATCATAAATGAGAGACAAAGATGGATCAAAAAGTTTTTAAAGTATCAAAAGTGAAAATCACAAAAATTTGGAGGAATAATTTATAGATTTGGAGAGATTATAGAAATAGATTACGACATGTTCATAATCACAAGCTCTCTAAAATAACTTATGAAAAGAAATTAAAACTTATATGTGACATGTTTGATTTTACGACATGTTTGATTTTATTTTTTATATAAGAATAAATTATTCATAAATACTTATGATAAATGTTAATACTAGAAACGCTTTATTAAGTTTTTTCTTATAGTAAGTGCTTTATTAAGATATCTTTCCAAACAAGGTCAATTTGTCCACCAGTTAGAAATTTTTTTTGACAGGTCCCTTGACAAAGCTGCAATTCTAGATGAGACCAACTCAAAGGATGGAAACAGAGAAAATCCATTGCTGGTTTCAACAATGACTCAAGTTGAGGAGGTTAAAATGGTAATCAACCTCATTCCCATTTGGTCAACATGTATCCTCTTTTGGACAGTCTATTCACAAATGAACACCTTCACAATTGAACAAGCTACATTCATGAACAGAAAAGTTGGATCTTTTGAAATTCCATCAGGATCCTTATCAGCTTTTCTCTTCATTACCATTCTCATTTGCACTTCCCTAAATGAGAAACTCACAGTTCCATTAGCTAGAAAAATCACTCACAATGTTCAAGGACTCACAAGTCTTCAAAGGGTAGGAATTGGACTCATGTTCTCTATTGTTGCAATGGTAGTTTCTGCTATTGTTGAGAAAGAAAGAAGAGACAATGCAGTAAAGAAAAACACTACAATAAGTGCTTTTTGGCTTGTTCCTCAGTTTTTCCTAGTTGGTGCTGGTGAAGCATTTGCTTATGTTGGACAGTTAGAGTTTTTCATAAGGGAAGCACCTGAGAGAATGAAATCTATGAGCACTGGTTTTTTTCTAACTACACTTTCAATGGGATATTTTGTGAGTAGTTTGCTGGTGTCAATTGTTGATAAAGTGAGCAAGAAAAGATGGTTGAAGAGTAATTTGAACAAGGGTAAGTTAGATTACTTCTATTGGTTGCTAGCTGTGCTTGGAGTGCTGAATTTTGTACTTTTTCTTGTCTTGGCAATGAGGCATGAGTACAAAGCTCAACACAACAACATTGAGACTAATGACAGTATAGAGAAAGAGCTTGTGATTGCTAATGGAATGGAAGAAGCATAGAATCTATGGAATGAATTCCTCTTTATTTGTTGGATACTTCTGGTAAAAAAAGAAAGGCGCGCAGAATTTAATAATAGTATTATTATATGTTATGTGTCTTTTTTGTCTTAGTAGAAGTATCCAGTAATTGGAGATGATCCAGACTCAAAATATATAGTCTTCAAAAGGATTTCTTTAAAAAAGTTGGCATTATACATTGTGTGTAAGAAAGTAAATATAATGCCTCGTGTTTGTTGATTTTGTGTGATTATAGCATAGTTAAAGAAGGTGATTGTTATGTACTATTAAGTGTTGACAGATATATACATTCAGATTGTAAGTTGTTTCCAAATAAATAAGCATTTGTGGAAGAAATGATTCCTAGACTATAGATGAAAACTTAATTGACAGAGGTTTGAGTAAAACAAAAGAAGCAGAGTTTTTTTACTGATGTCTATCAGTTAAAAAAGAAGGATAGCTTGTTTTTTGACTAATGTTTATCAGTTAGAAAAAAACTACAAAATTATAGACTCTAAACTAAAACATGATCATCAAAGCAAGTCAACCAATTGAGGACAAGCTGTTAGCTTTGACATTTGAAAGTTGTATTATTAAGAATGCCAAATCTTTGAATGTTGTCTTTGTTGGGATGCAATTAGAGGATATGGTTTGAAGACCAAATCTTTGGATGATGTTGATTTCGTTGTTGGAAAGCAATTAGACAAATTCACCCTCGTTGTGATCATCATTCAATTAATTTTTACAAATTGATAAATATATACTTAAAATTGTAACATCACAAAACATTAGTAAAAATAGTCTTAACTTTTTTTGTTAAAAGTTACGACGTGATACATCAAATGATCTCACATCAAAAATACATAACCATAAATTTATTTGGTATGTTTATGCATTTGATGTCATATGAAATTTATAGGATTGTTGGTGTTTGAAAAGTAGAATAAATGGTTACAACAATTTGATTCCAACACTCCAAGTGATGGATCGATCCCAAAACAGAGTGATTAATAAACAAACTCTAAATTCAATTCAATGGCTAACAATTACAATAACAATAAAAAGGATGAATGTGATAGACTATTACTTTTTTTTAAGTATACAATTAGAATATAACAAAAAGTATTAAAGAAACAAAGGAAGAAACTAATTGGGTGCAGCAGGTGCAAGAGGATAACCAACCCCGTGTCTGGTGGTTGGAAAAACAAGAAACAACAAGCTACATAAGAATCCAACTCCAACGGGTACAATATCAAGAACCTCCTTAGTCTCATGTCTAGGTTGCGGGTAATAACACATCAACACATTGTTATCCCTCAACGCAACCGCAAAGAAAACAAGAACGGACAACAACGCGTGAACAAAATCAATGAGCCTTAACTTATACTTACTCAACTCAGGTAACGTCCCCTCTGAGTAATCAAATAGCCAAAAACCTTTCAATGTTGCAATTCCATGGTACACTCTTCCATCTGATGCTTTAACAGTGTCAGTGAAAGATGCGAGGAAACACGATAGCGAGAGCAAGATGAGAAGTAAGAGTGTTAAGAGACGCGTAACGGAGTCACAAGCTCCGTTGTTGGTGAACACTGGAGTTAGAATTTGGAATGCTAGGAGAGTTCCTGTGGGAAGTAGGTTCGCCAAATTCGCTGTGCCAGTTAATAGGCGTCCTGATAACGTGGAGGCCGAGGAGGGATTTTTCTTCTCTTCGGCCTCCACGGAATTATCATGAATATTGTCTTGTGTTTCTTTTGATTGGTTGGTCGAACGACGTTGTCTAATCGACATTGATGATCAGCTATTGAACAATAATAATTGATGGTTGATGTGTAATATAAGTAGCTGTTTATGTGTATATAGTATAATACATGGATCGTGATTATTATATATAAATAAATATATTAGCGTCCTAGGTGGTTGTTGTTGCTTCCACGCTATTTCCCATGCCACCTAGCTTGTTTCCTAAACCTCATCTCATGTTCTTCTATCGATTTCGTATCTCCATTGTTTTGTTCAATTATGGTGTACGTGTAACGTGTTAGTTCAATACAAACGCGCCTAAAGTTATATATTCGTTTTGTCTTATTATTAGAGCATATTCAAATTCATTAAATAAGGTTTATGTTATATATATCATCTTAACGTAACTCGATTATTTTTTACTCTAATAATAAATTCAATATGTATTTATTGAATATCATCCACTGTACTACAATTTTAATTTGTATATTAATATTTTATTTATATTTAATTTTATTATAACTTAATTTAAATATTTTAATTAATATTATTATATATTATTTTAATTTAAAATAAAATTGAACTTAATTTTTTATAATAATAATAATAAAAATTAAAAAAAAAACCCAACGGACATACATTAATAAGAAAAATAACGGTCATAAAATTATTAATAAATTAAAAATAAGTTAACGATCGTAAATTAATAAATAGAAAAAACAGTTATAAATTTATTATTATTAATAAATTAAAAAGAAACTACTGATCATAAATTAATAAATAAATAAAACGATTATAAATTTATTATTATTAATAAATTAATAAAAAATTAACGATTATAAATTTATTATTATTAAATTATGAATACCGTTCCTTGACATACTTGTGATACAACTTGACACAATCTAATAGTGAAATCGTCAAAAACTCAATTTTACCTTTGACATACTTGTGATACAACTTGACACAATCTAATAGTGAAATCGTTAAAAACTCAATTTGACGTAACTTCGCGATGGCTGACAAACTATTTGACAACCGTTGAATATGCTCTCATTGTAACTCAGTGTATAAAATTAATTTGTCTTCAAATAAACTACTATTTTCAATTTATAATATAATATTAATTATTATTTTTAATTTTATATTGTAGTTAATATTGAAGACTTTACTTTTAATTAATATTTCTCATTTTACATTAATAGTAATATTAAATATATTAATATGAATAATTATATTTTAGTAAAAGTATCAATCTTTCTGTCATAAATAGAAGGAGAATGATATGTAAAATGAACTAATAATTATTATCAAAATCAAAATAAGTATCAATTGTTTTTGTTTGTTATAAATAACGTGCAGTCTGGTGGGCATGTTCTACGAGAAGGATTGATTGATCATTTGGCTGTATGTACGCACCCCTTAATTGAAACTATTTTTATTTATGTATTCACATGTTTGTTTTACACATGCTCGAGTTGTGTTCATCTCAACATTAAAATTATTGAGTTTTAAACACACAAAAAAAAAGAAAAAAACAACTAATGGATTTGATGATGAACATAACTCTCTCATTTGTTTTCAAACAAAAAATGTTTGATTTAAATATAAGAGGATCTACCATTCGTTTGAAACTACGTTTTTCTTAAGCAAAATCACAACAAAAAACTACGTCCACATGTAGAAGTTACGTGAAATATGTTTTGTTGCTTGTGATTTTCACAAAATAGAATGTGCGTCGGAACGCAAAAAAATTAGGACACAAAAAAGTAAGTCAAACATAAATCCAAAGACACTAAATTGAACTAAGACTTTTTAATATTTAATAAGTCTAAATGAATAGATGTAAATTAGCAACACAGGCAAATTTCATATTCAACAAATTTGTAATTATAACATGTTATTTGTACCAACTAAAAATTGAAGTAGCAACAAATTTAGAGATATAAAACATGAAATGTTTGTTTATAATTTTATTGCAAAGTGTTACGGACACAAATTTAGGGTCTGTTTGATTACATTTTAATTTACTTCTTTTTTAAAAAGATTTAATCAATTATAAAAAGAAAATTTTGAGAAGAAAAATAAAATAAAAATTATTTGGTAATTTATTTTTTGAAGACTATTTTTGAGATAAAAAATGAAAAAAGTTGTATGGTTTTTTTTTTTTTGTTTTTAAAATATTTTTAAAACTAAAAATTATAAAATATTATTTGATGCATATTTTTAAAATAAGAGTAATTGCAAATGAATTTAATTTATTTTTCCTAAACACTGCTTAAACAAAATTGTAATTAAATGAATCGATAATTTATTATAATTAATTAAATATAGATACTTTTATTCTTTTAGATAAACATAGGGGAATTATATAGATAATTTTAAATGTTTCTTATAATGACATTAATCTTGCATGAAAATGTGTATTCTTTAATTTAAATCTTTATTTATAAAAATAATGTGTTAATTTTGTGTCGAATGATAGTATGATATATTATTATTATTATTATTATTATTATTATTATTATTATTATTATTATTATTATTATTATTATTATTATTGTTGTTGTTATATATATATATGTGTGTGTGTCCAATATTAATTTTATTAATATTTGGTTGTTTTAATAGGAAAACATTCAAATTTTAAATGAGTGGTTAACAGATACCTACAAAACTCTTATGTGTAAAAAAAATCAAATCAAAAAAGAAGAATTTATTTTATATGTCTAATATTTTTTGAATGTAGATTAGAGAATGTTAAACGACAATAAAAGTCTAACTACAAACTGTTTAATTTTAAATGGTTTTTGGACATCCAAATTACAATTATAAAAAATATATAATATACTAAAATTTAACATGGTAGATAAATAAAGTATAATTAAAAAAATTAAAAATAACCAATATATAAATGCTATATATATATCATATGGATAGAAAATAAATAAGTTTCAAAAATTTAGATATGCGTTTTTCACAAAATAACATCTAATAATATTTTGCTTTGTGCAACTTTTGGTTTCTAGATTAATATGAAGTTTTTATTGTGGATCGGTTTAGATATAAATACTTTTAATTGTATGTAATAGTAGAGTAATAATTAAAAAAATAAAATTAAATATAATATTAAAAGAGATTAATTATCGAACTGTCAATATAAATTTTTTTATATTATCGTCGTAATTATGTGTGAGAATAATCTTAGCGGTAGTTCTAATAAAAATTAAAAAAAATTAATGATTGATCTAAGAATTATAATTAATTGATAACATACAAATTTTTAACAATGATAATGTATATGAATTAAATCAATATTATAATGAGTTTCATTGAAAAGTAATTGAATATTATAAAAATAAATAACTTCTATTAGAAAAAATTATATACGAAAGATGATTGTGTGTAATATGATTAAGGTAGAGGAGGTGTTGGTGGAAGCACCCAACACACATATGAATCACGTTGCTTTATTTATTCTTATTAAAATTTAAAATTCTTTTATATATTTATCACATTATCATTAATGAAAATTAGTTATTTTTCTGTATTTTTTGCTTTGGAAAGAGATAAAAAAAATTTAAAACTGAAAATCAAAACAACATACAATAGTTTTCGTTTTTCAATTTTAAAAACAACTAATTTCAAAACAGTTTTATGAAATAATTTTTAAAAAAGTAAATCAAACAAATTGTATAATTTTTAAATTTCTAAAAAAGAGAAAAACTATCTTTAAAAAGTTAATCAAACATGTTCTTAGTGATCAAGTTTATATTTTTCAGTTTCTATTCTATATCGTTATTTTTAGTTTTTCTAATAAAATCATTTTTGTATTGATTATTTTGGCCCCGTACAGAATATGTTTTTGGATCTGTTCTTGATATAATATTTAAATGCTAAAGAATAAAAAATATAAAAATGAACAATTTATTGATGATGAAATTATTTAGAGACATGTTATTTTATAGTGACCAAATTGTCTGTTTTTTTAATCTAAAAGTATTTTTTTTTCAGGATTTTAATTATTGGATCGATTTCGAACCCCAAAAACTAGTTGCTACAATAACTAACTAAAGTCTTCTATTTTTAAAGTGTGACTAATTAAGTGCATCTTCAATTTCTTTGATTAATCCATGTAAGATATTATTGAAGGAGTCAAAGGAACACTAGAATGTGAGAGTCACTGTCACCTCGTTTACCACAAGAGCAACGAATTAGACAAAATCCACAACAAGGATTACAAAACCTTATATTCTAAGAAGCAACATAAAAGGGCTACATAAGAAATAGTCCCTCATTGATGGCAATTATTTATTTATACCTTAATTTGTACAAACATGTGGTCCATAACATTTAACCGTTACCAAAAAATAACACATGAGTTCAACCATAGGTCCACCACCGCCAAATTATATACATGTTCTACCAAAGAGCTGTTTTATTGTTGCTCCTATTATCGCCTAAAGAATACAAACATCTTTTATGACAAGAACCATGCATTTATTAATGTACGTTACTTAGCCTCAAAGATACATGTGAAACAAAGATAGGACTACATTACATAATAGTTAGAAGTTAACACTTTGGTACTCTAAAATTTTGTCGAATTTGGTACTTAATATCCAATCATTTATATCAACCCAGTGGACAACAAAATTATTAAACTATATATATATATATAGTTAATAAATTATTGGCCACCAGGGTTCATATAAACGGTTGAACTTTGGTACATTCATATGTGCAATTATTAAAGTATGAAAATAAATTATGTAGAAAAACCCAAAAGTAGAAATAGCACATACAATTGCTCCATAATTACTAGTAAGCAATAAGCATAATAGCTTGTACAATTAGATTTAAGTTCACTCTAATAGATGTAGTTTAGGGAGATTTTCCATGCACTCCTTTCTAAAGGTTAAAGTAAAATTACAATACATATTAATAATATATATTGTACCTTGAGAAAGCTAAGGTAAAATAAATAGCTAGGGTTTTGGATGAAGAGTTCTAAAGAAGCATAGGCATGGCATCCATGGGAAAAGGCTTGCACATGACATTTTCCATATAGTAATTTGTTGCATCCATCACAGCAAATTGCATATCCTCAGAAGGCTTCCAGTGACGTTTTCTCTGATTTATGAACCAATTGTTTATTTGCTTCAAATCTAGTCCTGTAGATTCTGCAAGTGCTTGCTTTTGGGATTCCTACATGTTTGTTCACCCAATCACATATATAATACCCTAAAATTAACATAAATTACTAGCATTTGCCTATAAATAATATATATAATAACTGTCATTATAATATTAATAAGCCATTTGATATATAATAAACAAACCTTAAATCATGCACAATATAGGGTTTCATTATTTTACCAATCAATTTAAGGTTTCATTGATCATTTCTTAGTAGCTCAGATAGTGATCTAAGGGATATTGAAGGAGTTTTAAGAAGATCCTAGATTCAAACCCATAAAACTATCATAATTATTAATTTACTATTATTTACATATAAAAAAAACCATTTCATATATATAGTACAATAACTATATTCGAATTTTACACATTCATTCATATTTAACTATTTTGTCACAATATTTAATGTTATTTCTTAAAATTCCTTTCCATTGCATAAAGTATACAGATAGTTTTTTTCATCAAGAAAATATAATATGGTCGAACATTTACATTTTTAATTATTATACTTATTTTCAAAAACCAATATATATATATATTTAAATAACGACATATATGTTAATGAATTTGAATTAATTATTTGAAGATTTTTAAATATATTTATGAGCTAAATTTTTTTGTAATTGAATTCTTAAACTTGTCAGAAAAAATCCATGAACTTTTAAGTAACTTGTAGTTAAGTTCTTGAACTTTTAAATAACATGTAGTTAATGTCTTGAACTTATAAAGAAGTTGTAATTTGATCTTATTTTCAGAGGATTAATTACAAATTATTTAAAAGTTAAGAGATCTAATTATAATTTATTGAAAAATTAAATGGACAATCCATTTACAAACTTTTTTTAGTTTAAGAACCTATTTAAAAATCTCGGAATTATTCAAGCACCTCCTGAATAATTAACACAAGATTTCATAAATCAAATATCAGTGCTTCGAAAATCATAAAAGAACATGCATAGTACTTTTTTTCAAAAGAGGTAAGGCATAATATATATGGTTATGAACATTTATAACAAGATAGATTGTACTAAGAAACATTGTATATATGAAAGATGTAAAAGTAGGTTACCGATGGGTAAGGCCATTTGTAATGCCTGTTCCACCAATCTAGTAGTTGTTGCCTAGCTTCCTTTGGTAACTTTCCATTCTTTTTCTTCTTCAAAAACTCTTTCTTGAGGCTTCCTAAATATCCACTATACTTGCGCAATAGTTGCACTTTCAATTCTTGATCTTCAGCTTGTGTATCTAGGTTGTTTTCATGCATATCAATCTCATTATGTGAAGGTGATTCACTTTGACCTTTCATAACACCACAACAAAAAATGGAAGAAATATTAGTAAATATTCAAATTAATAACTATCTAGATAGAATATAATATGTTATTTTATGTAATCATCAAATTACAAAATAATAATGTGTCTCAAAGTTGCATTGTACCCCACATTAATGTTCTTAGAGTGTGCAATGCTTTATGTTTGAACACTCTCATTCTCTGAACTAGTTAATCAAGCTTATTTAATATGGTATAAGAGCTCGATTCTCAGGCAACATGAGAAACTTAGACTCAAATATAGATATTAATTTTCGATTATAAAAAAAAATACTTTTTTTTGTCATATATTGCCAATGTTCCTAGATTGTGTAATATTTTATTATGTGTTTGAACACACCATCATTAACTAAATTTTAAGAGTAAGATTCAAATCCAATAAACAATGTGTACAAATAAGGATGAGGCCTTATGTTAAGTGAAATAAAATGCATGACCTAAAGAATGTCAAATACATGCTAAAAGATTTTATCAATCAGTTCTTTATTATCATTAAACGGTACTAAAATTTAATTTATATACACTATCAATTAATCACAATTATTTCTTTTTTACGAGTAACTGCCTCTAAAATCATGTCCATGAATAGTTCTGATGTATAAAACTTTTTATACTAACATTGCATAATAATTAAACTGTATTGAAAATAATAGTTAACTGCATTTATTTTTCTTAATGCAATCTAAAACATTATTACTTTTTCTAAATTACCCTTACTTATCATTTACTTTTGTATGAAAATTTGGTATGTTGATAATAGTAGCATTAAATAGAGTACTAAGCTAGCTAACTATGTAGGTAATTTCACATCATAAACTGTCATTAAAAAAGGGACTTTTCAATCACACAAATAAATATCAATTAATTATATTTTAAAATGCAACTCCTTCCTCCACCATTAGAGAACCTACTATACAAGAGGGTAATTAAATTAAATAACATAATAACCGTACAAATGAAAATAAAAAACTACCTTAGTTTTAGAATCGAACTGCATAGAGAACAAATTGAGAAGGAAACATATTTATAAAAAAAGATGACAAGACAAATTTTCCTTTTTCTACTAAGTTCTTAATTCAAAACAGTAACAAAGTGAGCCATACTTCTAAATTATAGATAAAGTTAAGAAATTGAAAAGAAGAAAGATGGACTAACACCTTACAAGAGATGACATTGACACACATGTACACTAGGTCTTTGTGAAACAATTTTGGAAAAAACCAAATGTCACACTCACCTTCAAAACATCAACAAAGCTAGCAATCAAGTTCTTATTGGAAATTTGAATAATCATTTCATCTTTTGAATGAAAATTAAGCAAAATCTCATTAACTTAATTTCCTCATAGGAAGTAATCTACTACTATCATTTTTCAAACCTTTTGACCTAGTTCAAACACCTTAGATCCATCTTGTACAAAATATTTGAAATAATGTTTTTTTACTTTAAAGTCTAATCACACTATTTATGATAAAATAAAAAGGGTCATCTCACCAAATATTTTAATTAATTATTATTCTGAAGTTACTCAACTGAAATAAAAAAAATATTAGCATTTAATATGTGAACTTATTTTTGTTTATATTTCATTTCGAACTGATTATCAATTTTAATTAAGCTTTAGAAGAAGAAAGAACAATGGTGATGAAGATGAATTAAATTAGGGTAATCACCAAAGTCAGTTGAAACAGCAAGAGCCTTAAGCTGAGACTCAATTCTTGAGAGGAAAAGCATGGCTTCTTTGAAGGGTTTAGTGAGTTCTTGCTCATACTTAATAAGCATCTCACAATAAGCTTCCATGAACTGATCCAAAGCTGGATCTTCACCTAAACAACTACTTCCTGTCCTTCCTGATCCATTCAATGTTTCACATTTTGCACATGATTCCTCTAAGCTAGCCACCACTTCAGGAGGTGCTCCAACCTACAAAAAAAAACACACACACACACTCACCATATTTATTAAAATCTCAAAAATAAGGAACTAATTATTTCTAGCTTACTCTCTCCACAATAAAATATAAGCACAAAAATACAGTCATAATCAAACCCTCTCAATTCCAAAAACTATGGAAGACGAAATAAGCATATAGCTAAAGTGTTTATATCTTACACAAGGTGCATGATCATATACATGAAGTTAATAAAGAGTATGAAGTTGATGATGATAACCTTCAAACAATTGAGGTAAGAGGACAAGAGACGAGGAAAGAGAGGATGAGCCATGATTTTATCTCTAACAACAACATTAGCAGTGTTGTTATAGTTATGATGATGTTGTTGAAGAGAAGAGTTGTTGGTGGTGAGAGGAAAAGAATGAAACTTCCTATTAGTTGTATCCATATTAATGTTCATGATATTCATAGGATGATGATGATGATCCATAGAACAAAACTCACTGAAACTGTTGTTTCCTCCAAACCCTAACATAGTTTCAAGAAAAGTTAGTAAGTATATAATAATACACATGTAATGTATAGTAGATATAATATAATAAAAAATAGAATACCTTAAAAAGAAGAGAGTGGAGAGAAAGAGTCTCCCCCGGAAAAGAAGGTAAAAAGAAAGAGAAGAGAGAGTCAGAGGAATAGGGATATTTGGGGTTGATAGAGAGAAGAAAAAGGTGGAAAGAGGGAAGTGTAATAAAGAGCAGGTGGAGACAGAGAGGGTAGATAACGTGTGTATCTGCAACTTAACTCAGAGTTTTCCTTCCCAATGAAATTAATCTCTCTCTTGCTCTACGCAATCTTATCATTCTACTGTTTATGTTTATGCCTACTCTTTTTACTGTTTCTTCTCTCACACCTTCACAAACCAAATCAATACCTATACCTATTTTTCTTTTTCTTTTTCTT
Source organism: Cicer arietinum (assembly GCF_000331145.2). NCBI lineage: Eukaryota > Viridiplantae > Streptophyta > Magnoliopsida > Fabales > Fabaceae > Cicer > Cicer arietinum. The sequence goes on from NC_021161.2 coordinate 48,314,400, forward strand.
TTTCTTTTTTATACATTTAAATATCATTTTTCTCTTACAATATGTTAAGAAAGTGGAACTACACAAAAATTAAACATATATAGACTAAAATTAAAAATGCTTAAAATCATATTTATACTTATTTTATAATTAAATAATATGAAATCATATACTCTATTTTTTCTTAAATATTATAAGACTTTTTCACTTATTTATTTGTTTTTCATTAAATATAAAACTATTTATAAATTTTTAGATGCATTATTGTTCTTTTTTCACTAGAATATGAAAAGTTAACATTTAATATATCTATAACAAAAGGTGCGTTGATAATAACCATATATATTAATTAAATTACTATTTTTTTAAATATATATAAAAATTTGTCATTCAGTTTGTTTGATAGATGATTAATGAGACATTGAAGATTATCATACCAACATTTGTGATAGTTTTAACTAATCACTGAGAACTTCTTATCGCATGTAATTTTTTTTTTTAGTAGATAGTAGTGTTATGTATACAAGTTGATAGAAATGAGACAATGTAGTATAGTAGACTCAATATATTAGGATGAAGATTAGTTTGGTCAATTCAATCAACAATTATATGTAATTTAGCTTATATTAAACTTAAGTTAGGTCAAACTTTTTATGAAATAGACAAAACTAAAATATTTTTATATGCATAAGACTATCTAATTAAAGATGTCATATTAAAAAATATTTTAGACCTTTAAATCTGTCATGTTTAAAAAAATACAAATAAAATAACATTAATATTATTATCAGCCTAATATTGTCATGTTATATCTCTAAATAGAATTTATCCTCATTATTATTTTATTTAAAATAATATTTTTAAGTAGATAAACAAATCATATATGCTAACATTGAAAGATGTCATGTCAAACCTAAGAGAAATAAACTTATGACAATTTTTTATCGAGATATGTTTGATTCTTGAATAAACATTTAACTTATTTTGACTCATATCCATGTGAAAATAACAGGTTGGGATTTGTGAAGGGGTCTATTTGATACAAATTTTAGTATTGGACCATACGCAAGGTGCAAAGCGATATATAAGTAGAGCAAAAACATTTTGAGAATTGAAGTAAATAGTGAGTTGGGATCCTCACCATATAAATGAAGGACTTCAATTCATATTTCAAACTTATCTTATTAATATACAAATCAAGTTCACAACGAAATCACGATTTCAAGCATCACAATTACATGAAGCTACTCCAACACAAAAACATAATTAAAATACTAATATTTATTTCAACCAATTCGGGCACTAACTATAAAGCACATCTCACACACACACAAACTAAACTACGTCACATTTGCCAATTATATGTAGTTTTGCCACTAATAGAGTAGTTATTGTTTTTTCCTTTATCCACAAATAAAATAGTTTTACATTAATTATACATAATTTTATTTTCCACCGTTAAATTTATAAACTTCATTATATTTTATTTTATTTAATATTAAGATTTATTAATTTAATAATAGAAACAAATTTATATACCATGTATAAATTATTTGATCACTTGAATATCCTTTGATTTATGAAAGAAAAAAAAAAGCATAAAGAAAAAAAAAAGAGATGATTGTATAATAATTTAGTTGAGAGAAAATAGAAAAAATACGAGAGGAAAATAAAAAAGTGTCTCATTTACCATACTTTAATTTGTAACATTCTTTATTTAAATTTATATTCAATCTAATGTCCTCAGAAAACAAAATGTCACCGGCCTCTTACATTGCATGGATGTATTACTAAAGTTACAAAGTAAAGATAATATATCAAATTTTTTGGTTATGCACCTTATAAGTTGCCAAAATTATTCCAATTATTAGTAAAAAATGTAACATTACATTTAATATTGAATAATAGCTATACTTTTTGTTGCCAGTTTGATGGGAATCATATTGCAAAAGATAGTGGCTAATTAAAATTGTGCAAAGTGCAACACCAAGTCACCATTAACACTTTGTTTGGTGTGTTGTTGGCAATCAATTATCTTTGTTTTGATTTTGTATTTGTATTTGTAGTGAGTGGTATATGCGTTGGGTGTGATTGAAAGGAATCAAACATCAACCATCCATCAACACCTATCTCCCATGTGATGTTCCTTTGCTCATATTAGATATTTTATCTCTCTTTTAATCCACACTTTTGCTTTTTTATTTGTAGAGCTTAATTTGATAGACTATTCTACCAATTTTTTAAAATAAAAAATAATTACAATCTTTTGAACTTTATTAACAAATATAAAAAAATAAATGTCATACATATATATATATATATATATATATATATTACTATTAGAATGAAATTTTTCTCTTAAAAAATAAAAAATTTAAAAGTGAACAATAGAAAATGTTGTAAATTAATGATAAAAAAAATAATTTAAGTGGGAAAATTAGAGTGAAAAAATTGAAGTTATTGTCTTATTGATAGTTTGGCAATGAAAGCAACACGACAGCGTTTTGTAAATTGGAATCCATGCAAAGACATACCCTATGTCAGAGGGGTCATGTCAATCTAATCAAATAGTAATATATGGAGAAAAAAAGTGGGTTGTAAGAGATAAAGAGAGCAAAAGAAGCCCATATTACATAGATGTTGCCCTCTTTGTGGGACACTTCCTTTCAGTTTCTCACTATTGGGTTTCCAAACCTTACCCTACGCGAATCATTGACCATTTGACGCATATTGTATGTTACTTTTTTCTTTTACAAGAAAACCAGTGTTATGTTATCATGGTCGATAGAAAAATTTGTATATTTATATTATGTTGTACTGCATATTCTTATATAACAATGTAATATTTGGTTTATAATTTGATGATCTCCACCTATAAAACAACTGCATATAATCTTGTTCTTCAACTTTTTAAATGAGAAATGATAATTACACGAATCATTGACCATTTGACGTATATTGTATTTTACTTTTTTCTTTTACAAGAAAACCAGTGTTATGTTATCATGGTCGATAGAAAAATTTGTATATTTATATTATGTTGTACTGCATATTCTTATATAACAATGTAATATTTGGTTTATAATTTGATGATCTCCACCTATAAAACAACTGCATATAATCTTGTTCTTCAACTTTTTAAATGAGAAATGATAATAATATAATTTTTAACATATATTTTTAAATATATTTTTTATTATTAAATTCATATAAATTCTACTAAATATGTGCATTCTGTATAAATTTAATAAAATTTATATGAATTTAAATCAATAAAAAAAGTGTATATTAAAAAAAATATTGTTAATGTTAATATTTTTTTTATAGTGCATCAGTATTCATCGTAAAAAAAGATTTACATTACAAAATAATTTGAAAGGTTGTGATTTCTTAAAATGTTAAATGTGGTATAAATAATTGCTATAGACATTTGAGTGATAATTGAGAATGAGAATAAAAAATGAAAATAAAGGTAAATAGTAAAGGAGATTTTTTAGTAATTGATTAAATAAATAATGGAATTCATGGAAAACAAGTGATAACTAATTGAAATCAACAATTTTAAAATTTATAATTGATATAAACAAAAAATAGAGACGAGGATGGTCAAAGTGAGACTTGTTGAATAGCACTTCATGATTCTAAGGGAGTGGCACTTACAAGAACTCCAACGTTCAAGTAAATGTGTGTTTGAAAAACGGGAGAGGTATTAGGTTGAAGAAAAGATACATTTATTATATCATAACAATGTAATATATAGTGTAAAGTTGAGTATGTCAAGAACAAAAAAATGTTTTTGTACGGAGGATACTGTATCACAGCCAAACCAAAAATGTAACGCCATACATTTATAATATTAGTATTTCATTTACATTGATTGAAAATAACGACAACCCATAATAATATTTAAGTAGTATTAAATGCATGATTCAAGATAGATGTATAAATTACAAGATATACACAGTTCTCTTCAATTTTTAATGTACAAAAGATATTCTCATAAAAAGACCATGCTAAACGAAATAGATATCAAAATGCTATCATTCTTGTAATGATTCTCGACACGTCAAACCTGTTTAACTAAAAACACAGAGAGCAAAGTAATGAGACGAAAATCTCCGTGAAACTTAATTTCATAAAGAAATTTAAACATACCAAATAGAGCCTATAACATTCATAATATAATATTTTGATTTTTAAATACTACAATGTTAGTAATATGGATGATTAAGTCTTTTCCATCATTGGTATGGTCAGGATTAGAACTCTGTAACCCCTGCTTGAAGCATCTTCCAAGCATGACACATAGTCACAAACCCCACATTGAACAATTCATAGAGTTCGAATAGTGACTAACATTGACATTTAGATCCCTTTGTTGGCACTTAGGCCTATATCATAATCTATGTATTGTAAATTCAAGAATTTGCAACATTTACATGAAGTAACTGAAATATCACTAGAAGGGGGGTTGAATAGAGATATTGTTGTTTTAAAATTTCTAATGAATTGTTTTAAAGTTGTATCCTCTATGAGAGGATGAAATGCAAATTATATGAGGATGAATGTATGAAATAGAAAAACTAAAGCTTGTAAAGAGGACACACATAAATTTATATTGGCTCACACAAAATGGGTTACGTCCAGTTCTTCACAAATTTGTGAGTTTCACTATAGTTCAAAATGACTTGTCCTCTAAAGGAATTTTTTCTTTTATGTGTTTGTTTTCCAGCCTCACCAGACTTACACTATTTTTCTTTTCGATTTACAACTATTGCCAAGTAATTTATAAAAACTTGGAATATACAGATTTAGTGATGAGAATATGATTCTTTCTCTTTTGCAAAACTTTCTAAGAGGATGCTCTTAAAGAAAGTGCAAAGAGATGATGAGATTGCTTTTCTTAGCTTTGAGTATCTTTCTTTTGTATGATTAGTTGTTGTGTTGAATGATGACGAGTTCTCTTCCTTTTATAGAGGTTATGAAGCTCCATCCACGAATAAAAGTATATAGTGACCGTTGGAGATTTGTTTAAATGTCTATGATCATTAATCTGATTTACAAAAGTTTCATTCCAATTGTCCTTGTAGTGCATGAGCTTAGAAGGATGAGTTTGCAGTCTTTCCTCGTATAAGAGGTTTGATCTTTCCATAAGTTAAGACATGACTTGTACTTTTAGCTTTTTCTTTTTCCAAGAGTTGTAGTGTCTTGCCTTTTTTGTCAAATACGTCACTTTTTCGTACTATGGTACTTTTGAACATTCCCTATGTAAGATAATGAATGACACTAGAAGTTCATCCTTTCATTTGTTTGTCCTCTGTCTTGGATCCTCTTGATTTATTTATCATTTTACTGTCTATCTTCATGTATATATTTATCTTCATTTTATTTTGTCATGGATTCAAATTTTCTATAATATTGTATAACCTCTATCTTAGAGGTTAAATGTTTATCCTCTAGCTTAGAGGATGTGTCAGGTTGTGTCAAATATACTTCTTTTGATCAGTGTGATGAGTAACCTGTTTTCTAATTTTGATACACTCAAGAGCACAAATTAGAAAATATGCATAATCACAATATTTGAAATGATTTTGTTATCATTAAAACAATTTAGAGAGATTTTGTCTCAACATTACATTCGAGATATTCATTAATATATTGTCTTTATTAAATATCAAGAAACTTCACAAAATAATTATCTCATAAATTGAGCTATTACATCATTTATAAATCATAACATTCATGAATTAGTTTTAGAACATAATTTTTAACATCGCTCAACATGCCATTTAAGCTAACTTCAAGCATTATAATCAAAACTCTTGATGTAGATTTGAGTAAACGACCAATCTTTAGAAAACATATAATGTCTAGTTTATTAATAAAATTTTGATTTTTCAAGGTAAGCAATCAACTAGTACAATTTATTATTACATAGATGTACAAAAACAAAACAACTATTATATTTCCAACTTGTAAAGCATTATAAATTATCAAAATTCCTTTAAATCTAATTAAATCTATGCTCAAATTAAAGGAAAATGTATCTAGTTTGTAAATAAACAAAAACCATTTAAAAGGGTTCCTAGGGAAGAAGTTATAAGCAAAATATTGAACATATGTCTATACGAATTTGAAACAACAACATAAACATTTCACAATCCACATGCTTTAAATAATTTCATCTACTCTAGTCATTCATGCACTTAATCAAACACAGATGGAGTACAATTTAACAACTCACATTTATATTTAATATTCTCAAGAAGCACAACAACAACACCTCACAAATTCAATTCACTTCACATAAACATGGAAGAGAAGATATAATAGTTAAATTATATATTTTTATACATTTGAGTAGGAATGCTCACCTTTTCAAAAGATTACACAAAATAAAACCCTAGACTTTCATCTTATCGAATTCTTGACCTCATTTAGTTTGCCCTCCACTTCCTTCTAATGCATGCACCAAAAATGATTTAGAACCATACTTTTATCATGAATTTGAGTAAGGATGAAGAAACAAAGATGAAGTTGTTGATGAATGTTTTATTGAGAGACAAAAAAGGAGTGAAGGAATAGATTGAAAAATTTTGTTGAAAATGAGAAGGAACAGGGAAAAGAGTGGTGGTATGGGGTTGATTATGAATGGAAGAAGAGAGATGAAATGGAAGAGTATTGTGTGATGTAGTGATGGAGCTTGGGTGTTAGTCAACCACCTAAAGAAGAAAGTGAAAATTGGTGTGTTGTTGCATGATAGAAAAAGTGAGATAGTCTTTTTTTATTTATTAACATATGTTTAAGTGTGAGTGTGAGAGTGAAAAGAAAATATAATTAAAATTAAAATAAAAACTTTTACTCTTAAAAAGTAAAATAAACCCTTACATGATCCACTAGTTAATTTTTTATACTCTTTAATTAAATAAATATTCACACAATAAAATCAATTAACTAATGAATATTAAAGGTAAATTTTTTAAATGTAGAATATGTTACTTTCTCCCCTCCATTTAAAAATTTTGTTCTCAAAATTGTAAACATGTCTACCTCGAGCAAGAAGATGTGAAAACTCGTCTTTAAGCTCACTCTTTAATTCTCATGCTGCCTCCTTAGGTGTTAATCATTCCCACAAGACCTTCACTAAGGAAATTATTTTGTTCCTTAAAGTCTCTAAGTTGTGGTCAATAATATATACCATTTTAGATTTATATTTTAAATTTGTCTTTAACTACAATGTTTCTACTTTCAACACATGGGTATGGTCATGCACATAGTTTCAGAGTTGGGACACATGAAATACATCATGAAGATTTGACAATGTCGAGGTAAGGCAATGTGGTAAGAAACAGGTCCAACTTTCTCTAGTAATTGAAATGGACCAATAAAGCGAGGATTAAGCTTTTTAGCCCCAATGCCTGTACTAATGCTTATGGTAGGAATGACTTTAAGGAAAACATGTTCATCTTCTTCAAACTCAAGAGGTCTCCTTCTTCTATCAACATAACTCTTTTGTCGATTTTGAGTCGTTAACAACTTTTTTCTAATAGATCTGATTCTTTTTTTGGTTTATTGGAACAACTCAAGACCCAAAAGGTTTCTCTCTCCCACCTCAAACCCATATAAGGGAGTTCTACACTTTCAAATGTAAAGGGCCTTATAAGGTGTCATACTTATACTAAAATGATAACTATTAATGTAGACAAATTTTATCAAAGGTACAAACTTATCCCAAGAAACTTTCTCTTCCAACATATATGCCCTTAACATATCCTTTAAGGTCTGAATGCTTATTTCAGATTGACCATTTGTTTGTGGATGATACGTTGTACTAAGGCATAACTTAGTCCCTAAGGATTGATGAAAAGCTCCCCAAAACTTAGAGATGAACCTAAGGTCCCAATTTGATATAATAGAAATAGGTACACCGTGTAACTTCACTATCTCTTGAAGGTAGAGTTATACTAAGGCATAACTTAGTCCCTAAGGATTTACGAAAAGCTCCCCAAAACTTAGAGATGAACCTAAGGTCCCAATCTGATATAATAGAAATAGGCACACCGTGTGACTTCACTATCTCTTAAATGTAGAGTCTAGCTAATTGGCCCAAACAGTAGGTGGATTTAACCGGTAGAAAGTGAGTTGACTTGGTCAACTTATCTATAATAACTCAAATAGAACCAAAACCAGTTTGAGTTCTAGGTAGACCCATCACAAAGTCCATGGATATGTTTTCCCATTTAAATTCATATATTTATAAAGGGGGGAGTAAACCAGAGGGTTTGTGATGTTCAATCTTAATTTCTTGACACAATAAACATTTGGAGACAAAATCATCTATATCTCGTTTCAGCCCGACCACCAATATATTATTTAGATATTGGTATGTCTTGGTAGAAACCAGAATGTATAGAGAAACTACTCTTATGTTTTCCTCTAGCACTATTCTCTTAAGGTTCTCGTCCTTAGGAATGCAAAATCTTTCTTGAAAAGAGAATGATTCCTTCCTTATAGTTCGAGAAGCTGATATTTTCTTTTTGAGTTTACAGGTCTAAATTTGAATTTTGAGTATTTCAAATTTGATCCTTAAATTCACAAGAGATGATTATTTTACTTAAAAATATGCATTGGCCCATAAAACCTACATCTAGGATTAGGTCTTGAAACTCTTATAACAATCCTAACTCATAGACCATCATGATAAGTACATGTAGTGATTTTCTACTCGAAACATCTGCCACAATATTCGTCTTACTCGAGGTTTATTTCAATTCAAAATAATTATCTTTTAGGAACTCCATCCATATTTGTTGCCTCATATTTAGATCCTTATGATTAAAAAAGTATTTCAAACTTTTATGGTCACTAAAAACTTTAAACTTTGCTCTATAAAAATAATGTCTCCATAAATTTAGAGCAAACACTATGGCAACTAGCTCTAGATCATGGGTTGGATAACTTTTTTCATGTGATTTCAGTTGTCACGAGGCATAAACTACATCCTTCTTGTTTTACCTCAAAACACACCCTAGTCATTTCCTCGAAGCATCACTAGGTATAACCAACACCTTGGTAGAGGTCAATCTTTGTTTGAGTTCCTGAAACTATGCTCACAACGCTCATCCCATACATAAGGATGACCTTTACGGGTCAACTTGGTTAAAGGCAAGACTAGTTGAGATAATCCACAAATTAATTTCCTGTAATATCCCACTAAACCGAGAAAACTATGCATTTTCGATATGGTTTTTGGTTGTTCCCAACTAAGAACAGTTGAAGTAAAAACCTTTTTGATATGCATTTTAATGACAACAAACCTTATGAAATAAATATTAAGTTTTCCAAATGGTGATCTATTGATGTTTGCTTTTGCATTTTTGTTGTTGAAAGAACAAAAGCGATCAAGCTTGAAGCCACTCACATAAATAAGTGTGTTGTATCAACTCAACAATGAAAGAATCTGAGTAACATTAGAAGATTACGTTAGTAGCATTATAGGCTTCATGAAGATATTCGAAGTTGACTATCATTTGAACCATAAGAGCTTTAATTGAGTGGATGAGAAAGTCATAATAGCTTTCAAGATAATGCCACATTAATGATTCATCAACAAGAATGCAACTATAGTTGCACCTCCTAAACATATATGGAATGTGCAATAGAGGATGTACGTTGTTACCACACCATTGTAAGTAATGTACTTAACCATAATAAAGAATTGAAGAGCTTAATTTATAAAGATTGCGATGATTATCTTCAAGCTGAGGATGATCATCGCAATATGTTGCATCTCAATGAAATATAAAAATCTATTGGAAGAAGTCAAGAATAATTATGGGTCCAGATGTGTCTATATGAAAATTAGAGGATGAAGTATTCAGATGCGATAATAGATTTAAGGATGAATATTTTTTAGAATCTCATATCCGAGTATAAATCTGAGGATGGACATTCATCACAATCTCATGTTCGAGGATGAATATTCTTCACAATCTCAGATTCGAGGATAAATATTTATCAAATTCTTCATCTCACAATTATTGAAAAAGTAATTATCATAAAAGTACAACAGGACAAAAGTTGACAAGTTGTTCAAACTATTCAAGATTTACTAAAAGTAAACATAGAAGTGACATCACATCAATCACATATTCTTATGTGGGAGATTAAAAATCTTATTCCTCGCACTTAACTTAACTTGAGGATGAACTCTCACAAAAATCATCCTCTCATATATAAAAATGAGGTCTTATGTGAACAGTTCAAAAACACTATGTCAACATTGTTCAATTTTTTTTGAAGTAAGACAAACATGTTAATCGTGATTATCAAGGTATTAGAAACAAGAAAGAACATTCTCATCAATAATAGATCAAGAGACAATAAGAATGTATTTTACAAATCACTAGAAGGTTACCTAACAAGTAAAAAATGTGTCAACATGTTTACACCAAATTCCAACAGTCATATATTGGAAAGAAAGACATACAAGCATCTCTCAAAGAGTTACATAGATATGAGGAGGATCATCCATGAACCTCCGTAAAATAAGTTACATCAAAGGATGCATACAGTCTCAAGATGAGGATAGACACAAATGATATCCTCATAACAAATTTGACACATACAAAAAAGTACAAAGGTACGAAAAGGTGATGTACTTGACATGAATGGTACACTAGTCAAAGTGGTTGGAAAAGGGAAATCAAAAACAAACAATAACATCAAGACTCAATAAAATAGAAGCTCCATCCTCGTGCTTAAACCAGATCTGAGGATGGACCATAACAATCATCCTTTCAACATGCTTAACACGAGAATAAAGGTTGAATGGCAATTTTGCAAATAAAGACAAGTCAAAGGCAACTTAGCAAAGTCTCTAATAACTAAGACTTAAGAAACTATAACATCCATCCTCGTACTTAAACCATATTTGAGAACATACCATAGCAATCATACTCTCAACATACTTAACACGAGGGTAAAGGCAAAATGACAATGTTGCAAATAAAGACAAGTCCAAGGAAACTTAACAAAGTCTTTAGCAGCTATATTTTGCTAACCCATATGTTTAAAACTCCAAATGAAACTTTAAATATAGAAGTATTAATCTTCAAACATAAAGAGAATCACCTATAAGAAAATATCTAAGTTATTCAAGCTTATTATCATTATTTTCATTCTACACACTCTTCCAAACTTAAACAGATTTGAGGATCATTTTTATTGAGTGTGTTATATACAACTTCACATCATTATTTATCTTAGAAAGTAGTAATTTGATCCCAAACAAATCAAACACATTACTACTTGTACATCCTTAAGTTGATATAAACTTGAGTTATTGTGTAAGCCTACTATGCTAGTAAAAATACAATGTTGTAAGCTTGACGAGACTAAGAAAATACATAGTTGAAAATGTGTATATTAGAGAATGAGTTTCCGAACACTAGTGAAAATCTCACAAGTATGTGAGCACTAATGAAAATCTCACAAAGATGTGAGAATCGGAGTAGTGAAAATCTATAACTAAGATGATATCAATTTTCTCTAAATTAACCTCGAAAAGTTTATCAGATATAGTAAAAGGGAAATTCTTACACATGATGGAAGTGAAAATGTTCTCTTTTGCATGAGTGGATACACTTAATTGGTAGGAAAGAGAGACAAGATTTAATCCTAAATATTGGACACACCCATAAGAGATAAATGAATGAGTAATTTCAGAGTTATACAGTACTATTAAAAGAAATATTTTTATATAACAGTACCTCATATTAGATTATCAACTCCTTTAGCTTTTTCTCCACTCAAGATGAAGACTCTTCCTTAAGCAATGAACTTGGGGTCAAACGACGATCCCTTCTTCAAGATTAAGCAAACCATCACAATGTGACCTAATTCCTTACAACAATAGCAAACCCTTTAGCCTTGAGGACAAGGCCCTTTAGGTGTTCTTTCACACTTAAGACAAATATCAATGGTAGGACGAAATGCTCCTTTGTGGGATTAGGTCCAACTTGTATCTTTATTGTTGAGACCGAGCATAATCAATTGCCAAGAATATTGGGCCTATATACACTAGTTAAGATAAACTGGACCTTCAATCAGCTCAAAACAATAATTCATCTCAATATTCAATATTCAGAGTCAAAAATTTAAAATTCATATCGTACTTGAATTTATTTATTTTACGCTTCATATGTTTATCTAGTTTTAACTTTTAGTCTCAGGCAATTTTTTTTGTATTTTAATAGTCCATGACAAGAATTACTTCTTTTTTTTTTTTTGATAGAACAAAATTCGCTTCCTTAAGTCATATAATTGATTTTAGTTTAGAAGAAAGACTGGGTTGATGAGTATGTTGATAAGTGTGTTAGTCTTTTTCTAAAAATGATTATTTTCGAAGTGCCAGATTAATTAAGGACAAAAATTGCAAAAGCTAATAAATACATTTAGTACGTTTAGCTTTTCTCGACAAATATTTTTAACCTATTCAAAGTACAACTGTTCTAGTCTATTGTGCTTGGGTATGCACCATTTTTGAAGGTGAGTCATACAATACAAGTAGTTTGGATCGTTAGGATCGTTGGTACTAAATTTCCTTTCCTTCCCAAATTTTCTTCTTCTCATGTCATCTCCATTGGCACAGAACATACACACTTCTTCAAACACAGAAGCACCTCAACACAGGCACGCACAGAAATTTCAGCGAGCTACCGCAACCCGAGACAGAATATCAACTGCCGAGAGGGCAGAGGCAAAGTTATTACACAGCCAATGATATGCCAACATAACAAGAGCTCTCCCACTGGGATCCTCCTTCCGGGGAGAGCAACAATCAAAAGTTTTCTTGGAAATTATTATAAATAATAAATGAAATATTGGAAATTAATTACAGAGAGTTTAGAGAAATGCCGATAAATTTTAGATGAGAATTGATTTGGTTTGTTCAAGTCAACTTGTGTTAAAATCAAATGCACAAGTAAAAATTGGAAGTTGTTAGTATGACCCATAAAAAAGGGGTACTAAAATGTAGAGGGAACATGAACTAAGCAGAAATGTGTTTGACTAGCTTTCCTACTAACAATACCTCATTTAAACATCATTTCTATTTTTCCTGAAAAGCAATTCCATATGGAGTATACCAACAAGGAACATTTTGGAATTCACAAAAGTAGATCAATCAATGTTTATGCATAGCAGAGTAATTTCAACATGACTGGAAATAAAATCAGGGAAACAACCTACAATTTTTGGATAACAACTGAATTGGCTATACCAGCTTGCTCTATAGTCTGGTCCAAATCAGTAAGTTGTTTGGGAGGAAAACCCATTGTCTGTAGTTGATAACTTCTTGCCCCACCAGGTCTTGATGCATCAATGAATCCTCGAACTTCTCTGATTGTATGGCGGTGATTGAAGCGAGAAACCATACGTGTACCATCAGCTAACCTTAGCTGGATTGATGTCACAGGTTGGGACTCATCAACAACTAGACCCACTGCTAGTACTGAAGCAGTATTTAAGGAAGCACCAGTAGTTGTTTGAATAGGTTCACCGGCAGCTTCACTGCTTGAGCTGCTGCCACCTAAAGTTCTTCCAACCCCCCGAAATGGAGCATTGCGTGGCTTCACTGGTTCCTATATTTATATTTCCAAAGAGAAATAGATAAGTAAAAGGAATATATATGAATAGAACACATTCAAAGGTAAAGACATAATAAACAAGAGGCATACGGGGTAGTCTTCTTCCCGCCTTGTGAGGTTGAGACGGACAGAAGCTCGACGATCAGTTGGTTCAAGTTCTTTAGGACATTCAGACTTCTTTATGCTCTGCATTGAGGTAAACTAATGATAAGCATATAATAATTCAGCAAGAAAATGATAGAACCCGATTCAAAAGAAACAGAAGCTGTATTATTTATTGGATAGGAAAGCACATCATAGAAGAGAACTTATGTAATTCCAGAGTAAAGCGACATAGAAGACATAATTCTCTTTCTCTCTACCTAACCTCTAAAACAGAAAATAT
>NC_021161.2:48328576-48339607 GCF_000331145.2 Cicer arietinum
CCTTCCTTTTTCCCTATAGGCTATAGCTGTGTTGCTTCTTCTAACCAATTGGCCACAGCAGCAATTCTCCAGTGCAGTCGTTTGGCTTAGGCCCAAACCAAAATCCTATCACTACCTACCGCCTGAAGAACAACCTTATTTTGAAGACTGATATTAGTAAGTACACAATGAAAGAGCTACTCTGAATTTTGTACAACTGCAAATAAAGTATACAGTTCAATCTGAGCTTATCCCATATCCACTTTCAGAAATTGGTCGCTTCTAAAAGCCACATTGCGGTGGAGTTTTAAGGTTGGAGGTGAAAATAGTTTTCTTTTCTGAATTAAGGGCAGCAACAGTTCTTAAACTAGCTACAGCCTCCCAAGCTACAAGAGTGGCCTTGGCATGAGCGGCTTCCAGTCAAAAGAGACACCAAACACGAACTTTTTATTGGCATGAGCGGCTTCCAGTAAAAAAAAAGCTTCAAATGAGAAATTGGTTTGAATAGCTTCTCATAAAAATATTTCATTTTTTTTTGTGAAAACTTCATATAAAATCTAAAAAATGCTTACAATGAGAAGTTGTTTTGAGTAGCTTCTCAAAAATCATTTTCGGGGGATATCTTTTGTTAAAAAAATATGACTTTTATTATGTTAAAATCTCTAACAATTAATATCTAAGTTACTGAATGTCAAAATTACTTTTTTAATTAATAACAAATTAGTCCAAAATAGCTTCTACTATTTTTGAGTTGGTTCTCATAAAATTCATTTTTAGAAATATAAAGTTAGAATCACTTTATTTCAATCTTATAACAAATGGGCATTATCTGCGTGTGTGAGTTTACTAGTGAAGCTTGTCACTTTGTCTACAAAAAAAAAAAAAAAAACAAATGGGCACCCTACTCACAAATGGAACCAAAACATGGCTAAACCCACCCTACTCACAAATACCCATTGCAACTTATTGGATTAATTAATGCATTGCTATCTCAAAAAAATTCAGCTCTAGCAACAAACCCAGTGAGGTATGTGGCAATATATTATGGCAGCTTCACCTTGTGTGCTTCCTCCATCTCCAACAAGATTGGCTCTTCCTCGAGTTCTGATACATCCGACCAGTTGATAAAAACCCAATTCAAGAGAAATAGAAACTGTATTATTGATTGAAAAGGAAAACTGCTTCAAAAGATAGCCATCCCCCTGTAATCCCAAAGCAACGCTCCTAAGAAAAGAGAGGACTCTATCTTCCCAAGCTCCAAGGTTTCCAACACAAAAGACCTAATGATTCCCCACTTGTTCTCCACTCTCCCTATAGCTATCTTGCCTCTTCTAACCATCTGGCGACATCAACAATTATTCTCTAACTTATCTATTCAGCCCAATTATTGGGCTTAGGCCTAAACCAAATATCCTATAACAAGATGACATCAATAACATCCACAAGTTGCAAATGATGAGACCAAGCAATAGTTTTAAATTAATTTAGAAGACGTCAAGCCAATGTTAAAGTTAACAAAACATGGATAAAACCTACCAAAAAAATTATTGGAACAAAGTTAATAGCAAGTTAAGATACCTCAAGGAATGCTGCATTTTGTGGATCATCCAACCTCCGTAAAGGACCATCATTTACAGAAAAACCATTCCTCCAAAAAGTGACCATGTGAGCAATTGATTCTACTGGCTGAGGAGCAGATTCCAATGTCTCACCAGAAAGCAATCTGGCAGTTCCAATAAAACTTCTTGACCTTGAAGAGTTTTCAGTAGGAGCATCAACAGCTACCTGTCTAGCCTGATCAAAAATATCATCCACAGTGTTACCACCTTTGGTAGGATCTTGGACAAGCATACCACTGCAACAATGAAAATAACAGGTACATTTCAGCTTCCATTCAAAAGCTACACATGTATGTGAGAAGAATGTAGGCACGACAGCAATATGAACCTCAACTTAAATTACATCAGATGAAACTAAGCCCCATAATAACTTTCTAGCTTATGATTATGATAACTTCTCAATTGAAGTAAATTTTATAACTCTTCTCCAATGTGGTCAATCAGATTGCAAAAAATAGTGGTTTGTTCAAATTTCTTTGCACTACAACCCTATAACACCAATATAGCATATTGCAGAACCATAGCGTTTTGCTCAAGTTTTGTTGACAACATTTATAGCGCCACTATTTGACAGCATTGTTCCTCACTTACCGATAAGTCTTTATAAGCTAAGTAAAGTAAAAGAGTTTATGATAAACTAAGACGCGGAAACTAATTTCAACATTCCTTGACAAAAAAAGAAACTTATATTTCAACATTTATTTTAATATATTACGATTATTTTAAAAGTTTATTCAAACTACATAAATACTCAATAAAAGTACATTCGGGAGAAAGACACTAAGATCCAAAAATCTAAAGCTCATATCACTATTAGCCATTTTCATTTTCCCAACACATTACAGCACCGAACAATCACTCGCACATTTCCAGCATCAAAATCAACAAAAGTAAAAAAGATAAATAGAAAAAAAGATTATGAAATTTGATTGTTCTTGTACCTCTTTTGACCACCGGTGAAGTACTCTTGCGGTTCATCAGATTCAGAATCGGAAACAGAACGAGAATCTTGGTTACGTTTAACATCACGTAAGGTATGGATTCCACCTTGGCGACTACCGGAAGGTTTCTTGCCGCGAGAACGACGGGATCGGAGCTCGTAAGGAGCGCGGGAGGGTGAGGAAGATCGAGAGCGAGAGGGAGAAGAGGAAGGGTGGAAATCGGGGGAAAGAGAATCGGAAGGTGAAACGACGTTAGTAGTGTTGTCGTTTAGAGGGATAGTTGGGTTGTTGTTGTTGATGCTATTATCTAGGAAAGTTGAAACGGCGGCGTCGAGGTCGAAATTGTGACTTTCGAGGAAGAAAAGTGCTTCTTGTTTGGTTGAAGAAGTGATTTCGCAGAATGAGTCGATGAGTACGGCGTTGGCATCGGGATTGGATTTTTCACTCTCCATTTCTTCAATCTTTCTTTTCTTTCCTTTCATTTTTGGTTCATTGTCTTCCTCCTTCTTATATGTCTCACTCACTCGTTCACTTTCGTTATATAAAGGCCCACTATACGACATCGTATTCTAGTTTTATATACTTCTCTGGTTATCTCCTTTCACACGTCACATTAATTAAAAGAATAATAATGTAGGTGCATATTTTTTCAAGAATACTTTAATCATTTTTTTCAAGAAAAAATATGCAGATGAATTTGAAGATTTAAAAAAGGGTCATATATAGGCTTCTTTCCTCATGTTATGAGAAAGGAAATACTCACCTCTCATCTTGAAAATAAAAAACAAGTAACGATGCAAAAGTGTTGTTATATTGATTAGAAATCAATAATATCTAGATTTTAGAAAAAAAAATAATCTTGTGTGAATTACTTCATGAATTTTACTAGTATTTGTTTTACTCTTTTATATTTTGAAAATATGAATGTGCAGTCGAGTTTAGGATGAATTTTGCATCCACAATGGGCACTGTCCCTGCTATTCTCAAATTTGCACAAAAGTTTTGTTTACAGATGCTTGTGAGAGATGATTCAAAAGTCTAATGTTTGCTTGATAAAGCTTCGTAATTCTTCATAATGGACTATTCCTTGAACATTTTTGTGTCGAGTCTAGCAGAGGCAACTGAACAGTTAAAATGCATTCTCAACAGAACAAATAACATTCTTCAATTTTAGTTCTTGAATGCAGTTAACATTTCTTCACCACATCTAGCTAAAGTTTGTATGTAACAAATGAAATTCATCTAAACAAAATAAAAACTGCTTTACCATAGGTATTCTAGTTGATGAATTAACCTAAGGAACTATGTGATTACACATGGCCAATAAACGAGGAAGCAACTAAAGAAAAAGACAATCAGTTTACATAGAGATTGAATGAAATAAAATAAGGAGATTCCAATTGCTACACTATCCTCAAGTATGAGCCGCGGGTGACTTGATGTCTTTTCTGTTGCAAGTATGTGACAGGAGCAGATAAAATTTCCGTCATATATTCATTGTTCAGGTTAAGTATTTCCTATTTTCACAGCTTCAATTGATGTGGATTCCTGATTTGGAAAAACCTGAAAAAATAGAACATTGATTAATTAAGTAGTAATGCGTGCAAAATCCATATAGGTGTCACCACCGCAAATTTGTAAAGCACACGGTCACCAACCAAAAGAATTGAACCTTATCTCCAACCTGAGCCCAAATTTGTGCACAACCATCAACCTTGAAGATGCATGCAAACCACATAATTTCATTAACATTGGCATGTATCTTTTTAGCATTGTCATTCACATGTATCCAAGTTTTGAAGTGGAGTAATCTATAATGACTGCAGAGCTATTTCATAGCTGCAGATGCTGAGATAGTTGCTGCCTCAGTTATTAGGGAAATAGGTTGGCAAGCCTGGAGGCAAGCACTTATATCAAATGGAAGTAACTTAGAACCATCAAAAATAAGATTAACACCAGGAAGGATTGCTTCTTTACTGTCATTTTCTTCTGCTTCAGTTTTCATTGTATCCACTTGAGTTGCTTCTTTAACAGCCTTTGTGGCAGCTACATCAGCTGGAGTTAATGCGTATGATCTGCATGCACCATTCAATACAATACACTTCATGAGACTTGGGATAATTAGGAAATCAAAAAAATGAAAGAAAACAATCTTTCTGTTTTATGTTTGCCAATATGATGATAAGGGAATTTTATCTAATGAATCTTCAAGTATTGAATTAGTAGAAGCTCGGCAACAAACCTAAGAACACTGCCATCAAAGCTCAATACTTCAGTTTGGCAGTGCTTCCGATTAGCAAGTTTTAACCTCTGCTGGACGCTTGATGCCCCTGAAATGGGACAAGAAGGGTCTAGAAGTGGATTCCACTTTCCACTGGCGTGGTTCATAAGCCGTCCAAAAGACTCCTTTGCTTGCTCTTTCTGGTAAAGAAGCTTTGCAGTGAAACCTGTTGATTGGTACTCAGCACAAATGTCATGCAACTTCTTCCTTAAGCTTTGTATTGCATCGTGGTGTTCAACAAATGAGTCAGACTGGAGCATCTCCGATGAAACTATCCTTCTACATATCTTACTGCACAAGGTTGGACTAAATAGTGGCATCCCAAATTCCACACTCAAAGGAACCCACTCGTACTTCACGTCAGAAGGTAACTGATCAGATTCTTTTCCATTAAATAATTTCAATAGCCGGATGTAACCAACTGTCCACAGCTGCATTTGTTCAGCCAAATTAGTCAACAGATAATTCAGTTTAGAATTTTCCTCTTTACAAAGTCCTAATTCTTCTCCTACAGAGGCAATAGTCCCATCTGCATTCTTTAAGGGCAAAGGGATATCCAAAGTAGTTGCTTTTCCAGATTTATTAAGATCGTACTTACTGAGAGGCAGGACCAATGCAGCAGAATGTTTAAGAAGTGAATTTAAACAATGCAAGAGTATACTCCCCTTTACTAAATTTCCTTCAAATTTCCTTCCCAACCCTCCTATTGTGGTACCATCCCAAGACCATATAAGGGCTTTCTCACAACCAGCCAATGGAGCAGGAAGCAAGCGCATACACTGTCCTTTCATCAGAACAACTGACAGAGGCCCACTAGCTGCAGTAGAGTATAATACTAGTTTCATCCAAGGACTCATAGAAGAATATGTGGGAGGACCAAAATGAACTGGTCCTGTAGGTCTAGGAAGAATTGAGGAATGGGAAAGAGGCACTATGGACACAAGTATATCATAGTCACGAAGAAACAAACGGTTAAGAGTTGCCGGTGCAAGAGAAGCCAGGCTTTCAGACCGGAGAATATCTACACGATATTTCCTTTTCTTCTTTTGCAATTCTGTTCCAACATCTGACTCTTCAACTCCTACTAGTTTCTCATTGGCATCGAAATTTGTGTCTGACTCATCCACTTTCTGAATGTGATTACTTCCATCTTCCAAAGTAATAGAATGGACTCCATCACCCATACTACTAGGAATAAGTTCTGAGTGAACAGAAGCCTCTACTACATTCTTCTCTGATTCAAAATTTTCAAAGTTATCAGCATTTATTTCAGCTTCTGTAACACCAGAGTCTCTTGATGTTTCAGCCAAAGAGATTTCAGGCTCAGCTATCACAGAACTTGAATTATCATTGCTTGAGGTAGTCATACCCAGTTGATCTAACTCTCCCTCTTCTTTTTTATCGGCAGGTATTCCACCTGATTGCAGACATTCTAACACACAACGCAAACTATAGGCATGATTTGCAAATTCCTGTAGTTCTCCCTCAAATGTTGCACCCTCCAGGGTGCTAAGATCCTTGCACAGCTCAGCAATGCTGGCATGACCCAGTTTCCCCGCTTCGTAGAGTGTAACGGCATGAGTTTTCAGGCCTGACAACGTTCAACAAGTAGTATGATCTTGATCAAACATAAAAACCAATCTCAGATACACAGCAAGAAAAAAACGAACGCATAATGAGTAACCATAAAAAATTGGCGTTCCTGTGATAAGAAACAGTATGCAGATGTGCTAATCAATTATCAGAGGAAATGACATGTACATGAACTAAGAAGTCATGTTTTGGCTCATTAAGTTCCTTTTTCAAGCATCAAAACAAAAAGGAGAATGGAAGCTAAAGCTGGCTTATTTTCATTCAGCAGCATACTTTTGTAGAACAGGAAGAGAGAGAACTAACTCACAAGGATAGAAGTCCAAAAAAAAAACAAAAAATTGAGATTAATCATTTAAATTTCAATGGCATTATAACCTTGAAGTCCTCATTAGTGATTGGTCATTAGGCATTTTTTGTCATACACTCTCAGTCTCAAAGGATGTCTCAATCAAATGCACAATATTGAACCCTGATTATTCTGAGTCAAGCAGGGTAGACTAACTTAAGGGGAAATAGCTCTTCATATTGTTGATTATTCCCCTAAACAAGAAAGGTGACCACTACTAGAAGAAAAACTATTGTCGCACACATTTTGATGTGTAGAAAAACAGCAACCAGAAAATGTTGGCACTTAAAAGCTTGAAAACAGTATCTTACACTAGAAACTATCAGAACAAGGGCAGAATTAAATTGTAGAGCTAAAAACATCTGCATGAGATGTGACTGATAATGATAGTTTACTCGTGCATATCATCAATAAAAGGTCACGAGCAACGTTAATGTGGATTACTCATTACTCGCAACTTTTTATGCCAGCACAAACTGACTTAATAACATTTAAAAAACACAGTTCTGAAAACTATACCTAATGAATTGAAGCTTCAAAAAAGGAGGAGCAAAAGATATAAACCTGGTGAAACAGATCCCATCATAAGATAGGACGTAATATTAGCATCAACTATGAAAGCAACACGGGTATAGGAAGAATGAGGACCATAGTTTCCTGAAGCTGAAATTTCTCCTTGTTGAGTGGAGTCATTATCAACAAATATATTCTCAGAACCCTGACTAGCAACAGAAGCATCTTCGTCACTGACTGTACTTCTAGGAGACATTGGTACAATTGAATCTCCAAAAATAGATTCTGGATCAATCACTTTTGTCGCCCATCCCAAACGACACACAAAAGAAGCAGCAGCCTGTAATTGTGACAAGTCAGCCTGTAGAGTTGTTGCCAACTCACTAACAGTTGCATTTTCATTTGAGACTACAAAAACTGCATACAGCAGCCTGAAAGCAAAAGGTCCATAGTTAGACTCAAGCCATATGGAAATACACACTTTGAACAAAAATAATGTATACACAGACTGAAACAACTGCTTTACTCTTCAATAGGATCTTCATAAGACTGCTCCCTGTTGGAAACAAAACCTTCAAGCCTGGAAACTGAGCCACCATAAATACAATATTATTGAAATCACTTAAAGAGACAGAGCTTTTGAAAATGGCGTGTTACATGTTTCATATGCCTATATCTTCCCTTAAGTTTATTTAACGAAATTACTATAAGACCGTGGGTAGTAGGACATGCTTGAGTCTCTTGACAAACTTAAATAATTTTGGCACTTCGATACCAAATAAAACTAATCTCCAAATGTTTGACTTAGTTCAGTTGTTGTGCTGACAAAAACTGAACTATATCGTTTCAATTTTGGGCAACCAATAAGGTCAATCCAGTTGGTCAGTTGCCTCGACTTAGAACCAAACACAACTGACTCTACCCTACTTATTTAAATGATGAAGCTTCAGACAAAAACTCATAGGAATTATAATTTTGATAACGAAGTTATCGAAGTAAAACCTATTAAATTAACATATATAGAACAAACCATAATCGGAATACACCTTTAAACCGGTCATCAGGATATAAAGGAACTTCAAAATAGATCAGTCCTCGTCTGCAAAAACTCCTAATGATATCAGGATCAAACATGACAAATGAATTTGCTTCCTCCTTACTACAGACTTTGTCTACTATGGCCGTTTCTTCATTTGAGAGTTTCTATTAAAAGTGGGAAGAAATAGGCAACAAGTAAGAGTAGATAATTGCTAGCATTTCTCCAAATGTTATTTCTCACTGCCAATGAACCATAAAATTAGTAAATACTCGTCTATTTGATAAGGGTGAAAGACATACCCCACCTTAAATTCCTCCAAGGTAAAGTTCACAAGACAAACTCCCCACCAGGGTTCAATTGGAAAATCCACAGGTTGAGTAGGCAAAAGTTCTTTTGCTATTGACTTGTTCAGTTTCCACATTATTTTCTGGATATTCCCAAAACAGGATTGGCAGGTGAGTTACGAATAATATATGTTGCAAGCTTACTTTGAGCATATATATAATGGTATATTCAAGATCAGTTGAGTATATTATGCAAGTCCAAATCATTATCCAGAACAAGGGGCAGAAAAGTTTCTGAACTCGTAAACTCAAGTAAAGTTACAAACAGTTTGATATGATGGATTGCTACTGATAAATATGCATACAAAAGCATAGATGCAATTCAAGCATTAAATACGCATTTATGTTAGCCTCCAGGAAAAATATATGCAGTACCTTAGATCTGCACTTATTCATTATATCAATAAATTCATTTCTCCCAATTCCTGTAAGTCTTAAAGCATCTGCAGCACTAAAATTTGGGATGCTGTCATAAGGTTGCTCTGCAAATAATCAAAACAAGCAGGAAAAATATAAAGGCCAGTTTCTACTCAAACAAACATTTACTATTCATCTTCGACATATTTATTTACTTGTGGCAGATTAAGAAACAAGTGAAAACGAAGGAAAATTTAGTATAATATGAAGTTAATCATTGATGAAATACAAAGTCATATAAATCATGCATATACTATGATGATATAATAATGACAACTGAAAAATTATATCAAACCAAAGTGAGACTTTAGTATCTTGTGCATTCATTTCTATATATTAAATTAGAGTACACTCTTCAAAAAGACTTGTTTTCTTAATCTGTTCTACTAAAAAACGACATGTCAATGCTAACTTTTTAAAAAAAATTAAAATTAAAATTCCCTATTTTGTATATCTTCTGTATAATTTTAAATATTTTTCCTCTTTCAATCTAGACTCTTTATTTTCTATCTTAAGTTAATTATACATACCCTACCCTAACAATTTTAAGCATTTCTCTCTTGAATATTTTTTCTTTCAATTTATGGTTTTTAGTTTTTTACTTGAATTTAGAAATAATTGTGTGACTGTGATGGAGGAATACTTGTTAATGTAATTTAAATAAAATACCAAGTGGCAAAACCAAAGGCCAACAAAATTATCCACTTCTATTTGTGGGAATATCATTCTTGTTCTCTTAAAATAATAGTCGTGAAAAAAGAAACCTCAATTTCATGCTAATGCATCAAGAGTTCGGCACAATCTTCATACATGGAGTTAATTTAATTGGAATTGCAACAAGCGAATAACATAGTTACCATTTTTCATTACTTCAAAAATCATATCGCAGTAATATCTGAAAGGTGATACTCTCATTACACGGCAAACATAATCCGCCAAATGATAAGGAAATAGCTGCAAGTGACAACAAGGACATTAAATGCAGATGTCCTACAGCAAAAGCAAAAGATGAGAGCACTGGCCAAAATCCAGAAAATACTGATTATATACGGAGTTCTTAAGTACTAAGTACAAAGATGAACAATTTTTTCTCTTTCTTTAAATAAAAAATACAAGGAAGTATGGTCAAATTAGTTACTAAAAAGTTATCTTAGAGCTAAAGAAACTGAGATATCTTTTAATTACGACATCACAGTTTTTATTTTTGAAGCATAATATAAATTTCAAATTTCTCCACATAATTCAATCGTAACTTTTTCATCACGTAAGAACAAAGGCATATTATAGAGATTTGTAACAGTGTATTTTATATATATGTTAAATTTTCAGGAGTCAAACAGAGTACCGGACTTTCTGTAAAGCACATACAGCTAGATTCTTCCGCAAGTAGCGCATCATATTTTCATAATACTCGCTTTCTTTACAAAATTTACGAGCAAAACAACTATTCCATTGAAGTCTCTTCTTTACGCAGTATTCAATTGTCCTGCATGAAATATCCATGGCCAGCAATAGAGAAGGCGGTATTATAATTATGCATTTACCAAAAACACTTATGTCATTCAAGATATTGATTTTCTGGTTAAAAACACCACAGTCTACAGCCTTTGTAAATCAAAAGCTTTTTTATTCCTATGCAAATTTATTCTACTTACACAGTTGAAAGATATGCATCTTTCTAAACTAACTATCAAGCACATTAAAATCTTCAATAAGTTATCTGTCTAGTTCCACAATGTAACTTTTTATGTCTAATGAAGTTGTGTGTATCCCTACCTCCTCAGACGCATGCACACAGATAGAACATAGAGAATCAAAATAATATTGTAATGCAACTTCTTCTTTGGAGAAATTGTAACATAATTATGAGTTACAGAAGAGAAAGAAAAGATCTCTTATCTCTTTGAACTTCAGAAATTAAAAACCTTACCCAAAACGGGCATGAGTGGAAGACTGCAG